>NW_009929667.1:18828-26636 GCF_000696875.1 Nestor notabilis | reverse complement strand
ACTGCTGTAGCTGAACCCAGGACAGTGACCTCTCCAGATAAGCTATTTTACAGCCTGAAAGGATAACCTGTCTTCTGGAATGTTTCCTTATAAACAGTCTACTCTTTCCTTTGTTCAATATTATCCAGCTTAATTCTAGACAATCTCTTCTCCTTCCTACTGTCGTGTTTATACCCTTCAATTACATGACAGTCTTGCTTCATTTATTATACTGATGTTTCACAGTGCAGGTGTTGTGATATAATAAAATTTCCCCTATTCTGAAAAGCCTCTGTGAATAAGTAACTCCAAGGCACAATAAAAATATTAATGGATTATTACAAACAACGCTCGAGGTGGTTGGTCAATAAATATTGTCATTTTATCAAAAGAGAAGCTAAGACACAGGGTGTCAGATATTTGTTGAGTTCCCTGAACAGAATTTTTCATAACTTTGGATGGTGTGAACAAGACCAGAATCTAGCCCCAGGATCTTCAGTTACTGGCTCAAAGCAGTCAGTGACATAGACAAGTTGAGGATACCTATTCTGCAGCTAATTCACAGTCCATTTTACTATGCTGTCTCCAAAATGACTCGCCAACGAGAAAGCAATTTCAAAAGAGTAGGAAGAAGTGGAAAAAGGAGGCACCAACAACAAGTGTTGTTTTATATTTTCAAAAATAGTCTCTGTCTCAAAATTTATGGACCCTTCCAAAAAAATCTAAGATTTCTAAAACTGAGCATGTGGAGGGGGTTTGCTTGTTTGTTTTCCTTTTTTGTTCTTATATAGTTTCATTGCATTATGGACAATATAGCAAATGTACTTGAAATCATCTTTGGTTAGTCTAAATATCTTAGGAACTGACTCAAAGCATGCTTAGAGCTACATAACCTGTTTATTTGCTTTTATTACATTTTCGGTCAAGGTTTTGAGGACAAGCACTTCTCTCTTGAAGAAAAACCAGTTAGCTAGCTGTATCAAGTCAATGTAGACTAAAACTATGCATATAGACTATGTTGGGAGAGGGCATTTAATTCAAGAATCTCCAGGCTACTCTTTTCAAAGAAGAATGGAGTTATTCATTTGTCTGCAAAGTAAGGAGTTTCTGTACAAAACTGTGTCATTATAACACTTCATAAAACTATTTTGTGGAGCTTAAAAATGAAAGTTTATGTGCAGAGAGGTACTGAGGTAAAGCATAAGAGGGGGGAATGAAATAAGCATGATCTCAAACTATTACTAATATTTTTATTTCATTAATCTCTCTACTGTTAGTACAGGAGTATCTGCAGGTCCTAACAAATTGTGCTACGTTAATGTGTTATACTTGTAAAGTATGAGACAAAAATATGCAGAGCATTGGTGTATTTTATGTCTGGATTAAAAGCATCTGCTTGGAAAGAAAAACAAAGGAAAATACAATACTAGTCATGATACACCAAATCCAGCAATCTTTACCTCCAAGTCGTTATTAAATCAAAATTGTAATCCAATCTGTAAGCATCATACTGGACACAATTACTTGGTCATTGTGTATGAGCCTGACTGATGACTGTTGAAGTGTCTAATGGTGACAGAATTTTTGAACTATTGAATGATTTCCTCTGGATTAGGACTGATTCAGGTACATACTGAAATTTCCTTGTCAGTCTAAACCAGAAGAAAAGCCTTGACAATAACACAAATTACTTTTCTGGACATTTTTAGCCCGATAGAAATAAGTATTCCTCCACAGAAATTCAAATTCTTTCAATTACACAATTTCCTCTCACTATGAGTCTTGCACCAAGAAAGTCAAGAATAAAGAGCATGTATTTCCACTTAAGTATATATTTTCTTTTACAATCTTCTGTAATATAAAAAAAGTGTTATGAAAGACAAGGATTGTTGCCAGAAAGCACATAAATTGAGGATGTACTCAACTGTGATGACTCAGCAGCCCACACACAGTTGTCCAATGCCATTTGAGATGCGTAAGGTACTGTGCCTGGACTTCATGTCCTGCTTTCAAGTCATGCTTATTAGCCTTCCTGACATAACATCTCAAATGCCACTTAACACTGACATTTCAGTAAATGTATCAAGCTTGTTCTGTAGCCTGTAAAAAATTCCTGGCCTGAGTTCTAAGACAGATGTCATTTGTGTATGTTTAGTAACTCTCCATGGCCTCAGTGGCCAGTAAGTCAAGGGAGGTGATCCTTCATGTCTACTCAATACACATCTGGAATACTGGGTCCAGATCTGGACTTCCTGATACAAAAGAGACATTGACATACTGGATTTAGCCCAGCAAAAGACCACAAAGATGAAGGAACTGGAGCATCTGTAATATGGGGACAGGCTGAGTAAGCTGGTACTGTTAAGCCTGGAGAATCATAGAATCATCTAGGTTGGAAAAGACCTTTAAGATAATCAAGTCCAACTGTCAACCTAGCACTGCCAAGCCAACCACAAAACCATGTCACTGAAAGCCACATCTACACATCTTCTAAATCCCTCTAGGGATAGCAACTTAACAACTGCCCTGGGCAGCCTGTTCCAGTGATTGACAACCTTTCCTGTGAAGAATGTTTTCCTAACATCCAATCTAAACCTCTTCAATTTGAGGCTGTTTTCTCTTGTCTTATCACTTGAAAAAAAATCAACTGGTGAGTATTCATAAAGTAAGCCTATCCTTAGAAATGTTTTGAATATCACAACAGAGCTATTGACTAGAATGGTCATATGTGAAGAAAGAAAAATATGTTTATAAATGCCTGAAGAAAAATTCACATTTCAGCTCACTATGAAGCCAGAGCAACTCAATTGCAAGTAGATCAGAATTTGGCACTTAGTTTAGAGTTTTTCAACACCCAGTGGCATTTTTTATTTTTATTTTTAATTAACATTCTGATGAAAAATTTGATTCAAGAAAATAATTACTTTGCTTGTTTCTCTGCCATCCAAGTCTGCCATTTGACAATGGCTCAGCATACTCATCACAAGCGGTCAAGCATGGGTAATGAAGCAGTTACGAGCTTGCTGGCAACTACTATGCCAGCATTGTTACTGAAATGTAGTCCAATCCTCTGATTACAGTTGTCTGTATTAGAGCACTGAATTTGTTTAGAGCTTCTGTCTTAACTGCATCATTATCATTCTCAATACTACTACAAATGTTTTTCCTCAAATCAAACTATGAAGCCTTGCTTTGTTCACATGTCAAGAAAGAGTCTTTGCCTCAAAGAATGCACCAATAAAGACAAAGGACAGAATGAAAAATAGTTGATCTACTCATGGGATACTGACACATATTCAGCTTCAACTTTTATCATTTCAGAATCACTTAATATTTTAATAATCAAAATTGTTTGCAGATCATTTACACTTCTCTTCCTTATTTGAATTAAATTAAAATATAATTAAAAGAAACTTTAATTCTGCAGAAAAATTAAGCAGGGAAAGATTAAGGCAGGAGACATTTTTCTTTAGTTAGAGTTGTAGTTTGAGATGGTCTGTGTAGGATACAGATTCAACAGTGATCTCTTCTGAGCTGAGGACAGTACATAAAGGTAACATTTTTATTCCCTAATCCTACTACTCTTCTGAATGCTGTTTTCTGTTGAAACAGTTTTGAGGGACATGTTACATTTACAGAGACTTTGTAGTCTCATGCTCATGAATCCTATATATGTTGCTATATAATAATATTTACTGATTCCAAGTTTCTTTTGAACTTCTCCAAAAACTAAGGAGTTTTAAAATGAGATTCTTACAACCTCCTGTATTGTTAGATGTATTCTTTGAGGAGAAAAGACCATTTGAAAGACAGAGCTCATCTGAGAAGGCATCTGAGTTACCAGTTTTACTTAATCTTCTGTGACTAAATATTCATTAAGTACTACAATGATTTACACATTCAGCAAAGTTAGTAAAAAAAGTCACGCTAATGACTCATTAAAAAGACCAACAAAGCATTATCTGATATTTAGTTCATTTTAGAGATAAGGCAAAAATTAATGCCCACTGATATTCTTTATTTTCTCTTTTTAATACTTTGTCCCTGCAACATTCAAAGTATTTTTTTTTCTAAGAACTAGCAGCTAATCCAGCCCATTACAACAGTTTTATCAGTAAGTTAGTTTCCAAATGAATTTCAGATTCTGATAAAGATGAGCTCTACATAATCTAATAAATGTGTCTGAATGTACAGTAACTATGGAAGATCTCCAACTATTATTAACTACCAAATTTGCTGGAGAATGTTGATTTATATTAAGTACAATTCTGACTAATTATTTTATTATAAGAGGTGAACAGCAACTACCAGTCTACATCATGCAATGGTTCAAGACAAGATAGTGCTATCTTTTGATAGCCTGATTTTGGGAACCAAATAAAAGCTGTTATAGAGATAAGCGAACAAAGAACAAATATCCAATGTATCCAATGTAAAGCATAAAATGTATCATAAATTCAGATATGATATTCAGATCTGCCTCTTCTTCCTGAAAAAAAACCTGGTTTCACCTCCTGTACAACCTAAGGAGTATGAGAAGAGTGACCACATGTTGCCAGTACCCCTGCTCCTGATCCCTGCTAATGTGGTTAGCATAACTAATGCTATTTTATGAGGCAAGCAGCCATTCTCTGTGAAGGAGTGGGTCATGTATTCATTCCCCTACCTCTCACTATCAGTCCTGAAGGTCCTTTGAACCAAGTAGACAAATCAAACTTATTTCTTCCTCCACTCTCTACTGGCCTCAAGATTCCAAGAATCCAGGCTGATTACTCAATTCCTTACCAGCCTGGAAGGTCCTAGACACATGGCCAACCAAGTGTTATTGATGACCACATCACAGAACAGGGAAGCATAACAGCACACAGAGTACCCTCTATAAAATTAAGCAGTTACCAGTCCCGAGCGGAAAACTTGGGTGCCTAGAGGCAGTCTTGGGCATAGCAATCAGCAGAGAAAAGGTTAGCCGAACTGCAACCTTAGACTTCCAGAAGTCAGACTTCAGCCTGTTTAGGAGACTGGTTGACAGAGCCCCTTGGGAGGCAGTCCTAAAGGGCAAAGGACTCCAGGAAAGCTGAACATTCTTCAAGAAGAGAATCTTAAAGGTGCAGGGGCAGGCTGTCCCAATGTGCCAAAATATAAGCTGGCAGGGAAGAGACCTGCCTGGCTGAACAGAGAGCTTTGCTGGAACTCAGGACAAAAAAGAGTTTATGACCTTTGGGAGAAGGGGCAGGCAACTCAGGACTATAAGAATGTCATGAGGTTATACATGCAGAAAATTAGAAGGGCCAAAGCTCAGACAGAACTTAATCTGGCTGTTGCCATAAATGATAATAAAAAATGTTACTATGAATACATCAGCAACAAAAGGAGGGCTAAAGAGAATCTCCATCCTTTATTGGGTGTGGGGGAACCTAGTGGCAAAGGATGAGGAAAAGGCTGAGGTACTTAATGTCTTCTTTGCCTCAGTCTTTAATAGTAAGACCAGGTTTTCTCTGGGTACCCAGGCCCCTGACAGAGACACGGAACAAGAATGAAGCCCCTATAATCATAGGGGAAACAGCTAGTGACCTGCTACACAGCTTAGACACACACAGGACTTACGGGCCCAGGTGGAATCCACTCACGGATATTGAGGGAGCTGGCAGAAGTGCTCACAAAGTCACTTTCCAACTTTTACCAGCAGACCTGCCTCATCAGGGAGGTCAAAGCTGACTGGATGGGAGCAAATGTGATGTCCATCTACAAGAAGGGCCATAAGAAGGATCCACAAAACTACAAGCCTGTCATTCTGACTTTAGTGCTGGGGAAGATTATGGAGCAGATCATCTTTAATTTCATCATGTGACACATACAGTACAACCAGGTGATCAGGCCCAGATAGCACGGGTTTATGAAATGCAAGTCCTGCTTGACTAACTTGATTTCCTACTGTGACAAGGTGACCTGCTTAGTGGATGAGGGAAAGGCTGTGGATGTTGTCTACCTAGACTTTAATAAAGCATTTGACACCGTTTCCCCCAGCATTCTCCTGGAGAAACTGGCTGTTCATAGCTTGGATGGGTGTATTCTTGGTTGGGTAAAACAATGGCTGGATGGCTGGGCCCAAGCAGTGGTGGTGAATGGAGTTAACTCCAGTTAGCAGCCAATCACAAATGGTGTTCTCCAGGGCTCAGTACAGGGGCCAGTTCTGTTCAATATCTTTATCAATGATCTGACAAGAGAACTGAATGCAGATGACACCAAGCTAGGTGGAAGTGTTGATCTGCGTGAGGGTAGGAAAGCTTGAGGGATCTGGGCAGGCTAGATCACAGCACAAGGCCAATTGTATGAGGTTCAACAAGGCTGAGTGCTGGGTCTGCAGGACAATATATAATTTAAGAGGCAGAGGTGAATTTTCTGAATAGTTAGTGTCTTTAGAAAGTGTGGAATTCCAGGACAAATTTTATGCTCTTAAAAGTGATCCTTAAAATGATCTTTAAAATGGTCACAGTATGACTGGCACACTCTGCAGAAATGGATCCCTATAATCAGTATTTGAATTCTGCTCTTTAAATTTTTAATCTGGAAATTTTCATTGCACCTAATGAAACTCAAGCAGAAGTTGTTCAAAAAAGAAACAGAAAAGAGTAATGAGTCAGCATTTTCCAGGTGGCCTGTGGTACCTGCACAGGTATTCAGCCTCAGCCTGTCATCTCAGTGAAGTAACTGAGGTAAACCTTTGCCTCAGTGGAAATGTCTGTTACTCTGACGATCCACAGTGGATCATTACTTGATATTGACCATTACGTGATACCAACTCATGTGTCTGGCCCATGAAGTTTTGTTGGCTTGGGGTTTTTTTAAATATCTAGTATGAGAAGTGGTCCTGTCAACATCATTGTTTGCTTTGACCAGTGATCGGGAAGAGAAGACATACACAGAGATTTCCTAATCTAATAATGCTTTCAAGTGAATTTAGCTAAAAATGTGACTCAGATAATAACAGCTTTTTCTGTTAAACTCAGAGACTCTAGTTTCAATTCCTGCACATGATCCAGCTAGGATCAGTGTAGTATTCATAAAAGTACCTCAGAATTAGCACACTGCTCAATACTGAAAACTTTTACATCTAAAATCATTGGTAGATGACATACAAAATATTTATAATCAACTGTCATCTTGATTTCAGTGGGCCATCACACATCAAATAGATCCTGTAAGTGTTTAGGATCAGCCCCAGGCTCTGTCTCTAAACTTTTGTTAGGCGTAATCAGTGTCTCACATGCAGAAACATGAGGTTTTTCAATTGCTGCAATGTGTGAAGTAGTATACATTATTTTTTTATCTTGTTTAGAAGAATTATAGAATAAAATCAAGGCAAAATTGTAAAGCTAAAATGTAAATAAACATTGAATAGATTGCTCAAAGAAGTTATGTGATCTCCATGACTGAAGGCTACTAAGAATAGGTAACAGACAAGCTTTAGTATAGCTGATTTTACCCTGGTATGCAAGCATGGACCAAGTGGATTCTTGAAGTCCTTTCAAGTGCTGATCATTTTGATTCTGATATGGAGAGAAGCAAAGTCATATAAAGCACTCCTTGCATCCCCTATTAGGGCTGCAAACCTGCAGATTGCAGGACATTGAGGAGAACAGTATCTCTGAGTCAGCAAGTTGTTGTGAAGAAGCAAATAACTATCAATCAGAGCCATAACTCAGTTGCAGCCTGTTTCCTCCCTAGAGCAGGAAAGAAACAGAAAATGTATTGCAATTCTGAATCAAAACTAATTCTCTAGCCTAATCTCGAGCTCTGGTCATATTCTTATTGCTGAAAGAAACTTTAAT
>NW_009929667.1:11654-18797 GCF_000696875.1 Nestor notabilis | reverse complement strand
AAAGAGTGTAAGGGGATTAAGGATACATTAAATAATGGTTATATATGGCCTTATAAAGGATGAGAGTAAATATTTGACTACATCTGAAATCAGATCTATTGGAGATGGATGATTAGGAATTAGGATATGTACTGACTGTGTCAGATAGGGTTACTATAAGTTGAAGTGGCTTTTAAAATTGATAGAGCTACAACCGAACAGTCTATGTCCAAAGGGGTTAAGGAAGTAAGGAGTGAAACTGAAGAAGCATTGGCAGACATTTTTATATACTTCTGCTCTACAAAATAGATCAAGTGAAATCTGAGAGGACTGGAAAGTAGCCAATATAATGACATTATTTTAAAATGGCCTAAGGAGAGAAAAGGGAGGTAAAGACTCACTAACTCATTGGAATTCTCAGAGGATATGGCTGTCAACCTAGACAAAGGAGATATGCACATCACATGTACTTTCAGAAAATGTTCAGCAAAATACTGCATTGTAGCTACTCTCTTGGTTGTAGTCAAGAAATGAATTAAAATCAGACATATTAAACTGAATAGGGTAAACTAGCTATAACAAATGCATACTGAAAGTAGAAAACAAAGTTAATGAGGATGTTTTTGACCAAGAAGACTGTTTCAAAAAATGCATAAATAGGAAGTGACACAGACTAACTACACTTCTCCTTTCAAAGAGTCTTCCCAAAGGCAGTTATTGGCTTGAGATTGACTTGTTAATGTAGCACCTTTCAAGTTTGACATGTTTGTAACACTGTTCTACCCTCTGATGTCAGAGCTCCCTCCATCATACCGTCCTTCTCCGCTTTATTAAAACAGGTGAATTTTCATGTTCATGAAAACATTTTCCTGTCATCCCCAGAAAATAATTACTCTTTGTTTGCACCATGGGGAGCTGCAGCATAAAGTTCCCACACTGTCTAGTAAGACTGTGAATTAAAAAAAACAATTCTGTATCTATACACATTCAGTCCACGACAACTTCACTGATAATAGTAGCAATAGAATAATTTTACAGGTGAAGACGTGCCATAGGCTGAGGTCACAAATAAACATAACAAATAAGCATATTCCATTGAATTGTTCTCTAGCAAAAGCCTTTGGTAACAAGTTAAGCTAGATTTAGATTAGTAGGAAAATAAAAAAAAGGACTCTGAATCTGATTACTAATTCCCTGAGCCATCCAGTCCTACTATGATCATTACTTACGTTTCTAGACTGCTTTTAAAGGTGGAAGAGATGACTCTGATAGACCAGAGGGACATATCAAAAGCTTTTATACCTAGTCTTGGTATCACCAGCCTTGCTTACCAAATAAACTAGCAACAAAGGAAGGAATCTTTTTGTGGTGGTATGCTTGGCTCCAACCTGACCTTCATTTCCTATAAGTCTGCTCAAGTGACAGCCATCAGTGGTGATGTTAATAGACGTATCTGGGTCATGATGGCTGCATCTGAATCCATTCAGGGGAAACAGGTAACAACACCATAGACAAGGGCTAATATGAACAATGTACATAACCACTCCCAACCATAGCCCTGGTCAAGGTCTGAATCAAGCCAAGTTTCTGCAGTCAATATGCAAACTGGACTATGAGTCAATAATCTTACTCCATAAATAGTGGACAGCCCAGGGCCCGTTGAGCTCTCCTGCATGACATCAGGCTGCATGCCAGGATCTCCCCTTGAGTACGGATGCCTCTCAAGGCTACTACTCAAGGTTGAGAAAATATTTTAGCTGGATTTGTGTTCCAAGGTAGCTATCTGTGCTTTATAATTGTAATACCCTTTTTAAGGATGGTCAATACTGGTTAGAGAATCGTGCTTTTATGTAGGTCTTCTTTTAACATAACTTTGCATTGTGAATTTTAACGTTCTGTTTGTATCAGAAACTCTAACAAGGTCAAAAAAACCCAACATATAATATAGATCAATTCCCATTCAAATGATAAATTATATATCCTTCCATTCCACTTGAAGAAACTGTATTACTGGCACCAGCTTTGCTGATCTGCAGAGGTTATAGAATCATAGAATGGTTTGGGGTGGAAGGGATCTTAAAGATCATCTAGTTCTAACCCCCCTGCCATGGATGCAGACAACTACCACTAGATGAGATTGCTCAAAACCCTGTCCAGCTGGGCCTTGAATGCTGCCAGGGAGGGGTTACCCACTGGGCAATCTGTTCCAGCCTCTCACCACCATCACAGTGAAAATTTCTTCCTAATATCTAACCTAAACCTACCCTCCTTCATTTTAAAGCCATTACCTCTTGCCCTGCCACAACATGTCCTTGTAAAAAAAAGTACAGTCATCTACATGCAAAATAAATACATACGCTATAACTTTTATTTTGGCTTGAATCTAACAGTTTCTTGTGGAGCTGTGTACATTGTACACACACGCAAGTATAGTTCTATGGTCCTAAAAAGTCCTCTCTACAAAAAACACCCTATCACCTACATGTTTAAGGTGAAATTTATTCATGTGTGAAATGTGAAATTTCACACGTAACGTGAAATTTATTCACGTTGCCTATCTTTAACCATCAAGATATTATGTTGTACTGGACGTAGCTGTCAGGTATGGGCAGTGAAGAGGCTGCAGAGCTGCCCCTGTGAGAACAGCCGATTCTCACAGAGAGAGATCCAAGCAGCACATCGCAGGGCACAGCCCAGCCCCACAGCTGAGGTGGTGCTGCCTTGGAGAAATGTATATAAGAAAGGAAGAAAATAGCACAGAAGAAAATAGCTCAGAGGCTGGGAAAAAAAGTGTGAGAAACAGCCCTGCAGACACCAAGGTCAGAGAAGGAGGGGCAGGAATCTGCTTCAGGTGCTGAAGCAGATTCTACTGCAGGCTGTGGAGAAGACCATGGGGAACAGATATCCATACACACTGCAGCTGGCAGGGTACCCCACACCAGAGCGGGTAGTTATTTCCTGAAGGACTGGCAGCCAGCCAAGGCTGACCCACCACTTGCATGTGTAGCTTAAAGTGAACTACTTCTACTGACAAGGGAGGAGCAACTCTGACTACATGAATAGGCAGAAGAAATGACCCCCTAAAGCATTTGAAGCATTTCTATCTGTTTTCATTGTCCCTAGAAGGAGCTAAGATTAAACAAGCAATTTATAAAGTCTAAGGTTAGGCATTGTGAATTCTGCTGTGATTAGCACAATGAGGGTTAGAAAAGGAACAGAAACAGAACCAGTAAATATAAAAAGTGCTTCACATTTACCTGGTAAGATATGGTGTTATTTTCCTATATCTGACAAATGTTATAAGATTAAATTAATTAAGTGTGCTAGGAAATACATTGAGATGTGTCAATAAAAGTAATAAATAAATCAATAGATAAGTGACCTTCAGTCAGAGAACATGTGCTACATACAAGACTTTGTGGAACACTGATCAACAACAGAAAGATAAAAGGTCTCTCAACTCCAAGTTACTGCACCGAAATAAAACAGCTTGTGCTGTTTACAATGGAGAGGTCAAATACTGGAGTTAATGTTGCAGTAAAACAGAAGATTCAAGTTTAGTTCTATTTCAGTCCGTCTTTGTCATTAACTCCTCTTACTAAGCAGTTATTTTAGTAATCTCACACTACCACTCATGTAGTTATTCACCTTTTCACCATCAGTGATCCAACACCCAAACTGAAAAGAGAAAGGTTATTAAGGAAGTTATGTCATTTTGTATATCAGCCTACTACATTGGCATTCTCAACTGCCTGTGGATTCCAGATCTCTTTTTTATGGTTGTTTTTTTTTTTTTTTTGCAGATAACTATCAACAGATGTGATTATTTTTATTACTTGTTTAAAAGAGTTTCTCAAGGGATAATTTTTAATACTTTCTGACCCAGTTACTATGTCTGCTTACATCCTTCTGATTAACAGAAGTAGCCCTGCGGTGTTGCACCCAGTTTTCAAATCAGTCATCCTCTGAAGATCAATTCACCAGCCATGAACTCTACTAATAGAAAATCTCAATTCGGTAGTGTTGCAATACCAAAATGAATACAATGAAGGAAGTCAAGATAACTTTGTAAAGAATCCCTCATTTCCAAAAGTGTACTTCATCAGTGTTACCCACATCTTCTAAGGTCTGACTGTTAAAAAACGTTTCTTTTTAAATTATTTTGGGTATTTACCCCCAAAGAGCTAGAGTAACAGAAATTTCTCTTCTCAGTTTTTCTTCAATGTGCTAAGATTTGTTTATAACTCATTCATAAACATGACCTGTGTGTACACAATACAGAAAAAGATAAATAAAACCTTCTCTTCAGCCATAAATAGATATAAATTGTAAATCATTAATTCCCAAATAGTAGCATTTCAGTGCTGTATGTTTAAAAATGTGCCTGAACTGCAAAAATGTACTTTATAGAATGATAGACCTTTGGAAAAATATACTGACTTTTTCTTTTTATAAGATACTTAATATTATAATTAAAGCAATGACATAATAATATCATCTTTATTGAAATGGGAGCACTGGACTGCAAAAAAGGAATTAGAAGACAGCAATTACCATAGGGATTTATGTTAGGTATTCCTTTCAGGGTTTTTTTTCATATGCAAAAGATGAATATACAGAATACAATTCACCAAATACAGAAATACTTCTCTATTGGTGAATTGCTTAGAAAAAAACAGCAAAGGGACTGGATAGAGTATAAAACAAACATCAGAATTAATTCGTAAGTTATAAATCAAATTGGGACATATGATAAAGAAAAGCACTTTAAAATACTTCTTTTCAACACTTCAACACACTGCACTTCTTTGTTTTGCATTGTGGCAATTTGGAATATGTAGCAAACATAATTTCTAGGAAGCAGTAGATATCTAGACTTGAGAGGTTTTGGTTTTGTTTTTCTAGTTGAAGTAGAACTTTGAAACTACCCCTCAAGGCTATTTCTCCCTTAGCTTTTGCACATTCCTAATATGAAAATAAGAATAATTCTCAGAGTTTCCATTTAAAATCTTCAATATTTATGAATACTGGCACGGAGTTGCCAAAAGTCTCCAGCCAGAATGATCAGAAAGAATCCTGAATAATGCTAATCTTCTGTCAGTGGCTGTCATCCAGCCCCTTCTCAGTCTTAAAGTATAGACTTTATATATCCTGATTGTACCCCTGAATGTTTTTCACTTGGAGCTTTGACTTCTCAGCTATTTCAATAGCAGCTATTTGGGTTATTTTGCAGCAAACTAAAAGGTCCATGTGAGCTATAAAGAACTCATGTATCCTAATAACCCCTGTGAAGTGCTATAATACACCAGACAACACCACATAAGGAAATTAGGTTATCAACGTGAGTCAGCAGCCAGCTAAGCATTATGTAATTTGTTTGTATGTTTATTTTCAACAATGGCAGTAAAAGAAATTGATCTCATCCTTGTTTCAGGAAGCAACTAAAGCTCTATCACACTCACATGGAAAACAGAACTCAAGAAAGCTTGTAAACTGTTTTGTTCTTTGTTAATCATTAAATAATTTTACTAATCTTTCCCCCAATGAAGTGAAAAGTGAATCAATTCCTCCTTTATTTATACACTGAATAATTAAAACTTAAAAAAAATAATTATAAAGCTCACCAAAAAACAACTGCTAAAGAAATAGTTCTTCAGTTGAAATAACACATAGAAGTGAATTTCTGTAGAATATAGAACTCATTGCTTCATTTGTCCAAAATGTCTATTGAGACTAGTAATGTGCTATATTAAAAGTACACTGATATTCCTGATATCCTTACAAAACAAGCATTTCCTACATAAAGTACAAAAACAAACAAACAAACTAACTAACAATACCAAGCTAAAAAACCCCACAAAAATCCAACCAACCTTCCAAAAATGCCAAACAGACTTAGGTATTTCTAGCTCATACATAGATAGGCTTAATTTTATGGCAGAGCTTGCTAAATTTCTAATAGTTGAGTTTTTGACAACTAAAGATGTTCATGCAGTCATGTCACTAAGGTATGAATTTTTCCAAAAGTTATACAGTTTTATTCTTATTGCTTGATTCTATTGCTGCCATATTTGTCTGTGCTTACCATGAAGTTTTTGTAAAAAGTGAATCACAGTTGATTGTAAATGGCCACTTCATTTTTCATTGCTATGCTATGCTACAGTGTCAACTCCCCCTCTCCTATTACCTTATGTTAAGTCTTATCTTCAGTATACCTTAGACATCTACTTAAATCATCCAGACCATCAGCAATCATACAAGGCCAGCCCATCACCTGAATGTGAAGGTGAACATCTCCCATAGAGGCTTACACATCATATAGGAACAACAGAGGAAGTTGGAGATGTAACTGTGGTCTATTTCAAGCCTTTCAATTCTTGCTCTAGTGGTGCAATTCAAAGATTTGGCTCGTCATCTGCTAGTCATAGCTCCTCCAACGTACATCTGCCTCTTCAAAATATTCACACGCCTTGACAGAAGATTCATCCTTTATTTAAGCATACAACAAATAAAAGTATTGGCATGCAACTCATCAAATGGAAAGATAAAGAGTTCTATCACCCATCAGCTTGAATCAAAAGATTACTAGCAATGGTTTTCCTTATATATAAACTCATACATATCCTCTTACATGGGTTTCCTACCATGAATTTTCATCTTCTTCATCTATCTTCCAACATCTCACTGAAATTACACGTGTGGAAAACTTCTTAGCCTCGTCATTATTTGTTGCTTTTTAAAACTCCAGTTGCAAACAGCTGTTTGGTCAATTGGAGGAGGCATATAAAGAGTTGATCATATTTGGAATTCATATCCTACCAGTATATACAACTCATGTTTCATAGACTGCTACAGGACAGCTTCTAATTCTATTTTATTTTTAAACTTGGAAAAAAATTTTAAACAGTCTTTCAAGCATGTGTGTCTGTAGCACAGGTAACATTAATGTCACTTCGTAGTACACCTGGCCTACACTAAGAACTTTGTGTAAATACGTAAATATGAACATTTTATTCGTATTCTTGTGAGTGGTCTTTTCTGGGTAAAGTATAAGATACCTCAGTTGCTAATTTTTTCAGTAGAATTAAGGAAATATTAATTCTATCAAATATATTCACCAGAGTACAGTCCTGGTCAACCAGGTTTGTGGGGGGAAAAAAAATA
>NW_009929667.1:0-11623 GCF_000696875.1 Nestor notabilis | reverse complement strand
GGGAAAGAGAGAATGTAACCAAGGGAATGGAAAGTGTTTTACAAGAGAAGAGAAGAGTAACTTGGCTCATTTAACCTACTAAATTAAATCTAAGAGTTGTATGCCACACAGAGGTAAGATAATCATTTATGTCAAAATAAAACAGCACCAAAACCAAACAAACAAAAAAAAAGCAATCAAACCCTAGCTGCTTTTAACACAGAGATTTCTGTGTTTATGGAAAAGATAATAGTTTTTAATGCCAGATCAAGGAGCTAGACTCAGTGAATTAAGCTATCCCTTCCAGGTTTGAGTTACCAAATGGAAAGTCTGTAGAAATTTGAAACTAATAAATAAAATCACGCTGGATACATGTATTTAACCGTCACTGTATAGCAAGGACAATAATTAGTTTTATACACCCTGTGGAAGTTCTAAGAATATTTTAAATCATGGCTTAAGCCTTAAGTTACAACAGTATCCATGTGGAGAACTCATGTAGGAGATGCATCAGAAATGCACAGACTTTTGACAACTCTCTACAATGAATTCCAAACAAACCAAGCATATTCAATAAGCTTCAATTGAGAGAACTTTTCTAGACTGCATTCTACAAACACCTTCACATCTTTCATTGAGGAATGCACCTTCTTAATCTGCTTCATTTTCCTTTATATTTACTATCAGAACAAAGCTAAAGAGGCAAGTCAACAAGATATTCAATGATTTTATGAGCAGAACCATAAAGAAGGTCTGTAGGGGAAATAGTTATCTCAAGTAAGTTTACAGTGGTAAAATTATTCCTTTGCTAAAATTATTCAAAATGGTGAGCAATGCATTATTAGCTGTATTCTGCTGGGTGCTCCATAAAAACATTCTTCTAGTAGAAATAATGTTACCCACAACACACCACTCTATAAATTGCAACCAGCTTTTTTGAATGGTTACATGATTTGGGAAACATGAATCCATGCTAAAGCGAGTGAGTTGTTTTTTCTTTTTATGAGTTTTCTGAAAAATGACTGCATGAAAAATACAGATGGAAATAAATTAAGTTATGATGGCTTAATCTGATGGGATCATCAAGACATCCAAAAAATGCTATGGGAGAAGACAAGGCCAGAATACACCATTTTGCTAAATCTTCAAAATATGAAAGCAGGTCAGGGAATCTCAATGTAGGTTTTACTGGAATACCAAATACATTCAAGTTATTTGCATGATAGTCTTTTGCTTGAAATTATGGAGCACATCTAGCTCTTTTAGGTGCTGTTCCACCTCCTTTGATCCTTATAGGAAAGGCAAAACTGTTGTGGAATAAGGTATACTTGCAGGAACTTTATTTTCTGTTTGTTTTCATCCTGTCAAAATAGCTTTCTATCACCTTCCAGAATCAGAACCTTCATCTATGCTTCTGGTCTAAACAGAACAGATATGCCTAACAGACTGGAGTCTGAAAGAGAGCACTGGACAAAGGATTCAGGTGAAACTGAATGCATGTTAAATAAAATAAGCTGGAACTGGAAAAAAAGGCATGATAAACTTGTCCAACTGATGTTCTGAAGTAGATATGTAAGGTACCAAGGAGATTTTTTTAACATATATCTTAAAAACAAAAACAAAACACAACCAAACACAACAACCCAAAACTATCACACTCAGGAAGATGATGAACATGCATCAGATTCTTTTCATTTAATCCTTTCCTTTATATGTTCTTTCTCTTTCATGTGAAATAATAGACATAGTTTTGTTTTGAAGATACTGATACACAGTTTTCATAGAATCATAGAAAGGTTTGGGTTGGAAGGGACCTTAAAGATCATCTGGTTCCAGCCCCCCTGCCATGGGCAGGGACACCTTCTGCTAGATGAGGTTGCTCAAAGCCCTGTCCAGCCTGGCCTTGAACACTTCCAGAGAGGGGGTATCTACTGGGCAACCTGCTCCAGCCTCTCCCCACCATCACAGTATTCTTCCTAATATCTAATCTAAATCTACCCTCCTTCATTTTAAAGCCATTACCCCTTGTCCTATCACAACATGCACCTGTAAAAAAAAAAAGTCCCTCTCCAGATACCTTGTAAGTCCCTTCTGGGTACTGGAAGGCTGCTCTAAGGTCTCCCCTGAGCCTTCTCTTCTCCAGGGTGAATAACCCCAACTCTCTCAGCCTGTTTTCATAGCAGAGCTGCTCCAGCCCTCTTTGCAGCCCCCCTCTGGACTCACTCCAATAGGTCCACATCCTTTTTTTGTTGGAGGCCCCAGAGCTGGATGCAGTATTCCAGGTCTCACAAGAGTGTAACAGAAGGGGAAAATCACCTCCCTCAACCTGCTGGTCACTGTCCTTTTGAAGCAGCACGGCATAGTTGGCTTTCCAGGATGAAAGCATGCACTGCCAGCTCATGTTGAGCTTCCTGTGAAGCAACACACCCAGCTGTTTCTCCTCAGGGCTGCTTTCAATCCAGTCTCCTCCCAGACTGTATTTATGCTTGGGATTGCCCCAGCACAGGTACAGGACCTTGCACTTGGCCTTGTTGAACTTCATGAGGTTTGCACTGGACAGCTCTTAAGTCTCTCAAGGTCCCTCTTCATGTGTCATGGTTTAAGCCCAGCTGGTAACTCAGAACCACACAGCCGCTCGCTCACTCCTCCCCTTCTTCCTCTCTCTGCTCCCAGAGGGATGGGGAGGAAAATCAAAAGAATGTAACTCCCATGGGCTGAGATAAGAGCAGTCCAGTAACTAAGATATAATAAAAAACCACTACTGCTACCACTAATAATAATAATGATAAGGGAAATAGCAAGGGGAGAGAAAACAACTGCTCACCACCCGCTGACCAATACCCAGCCCAACCTGAGCAGTGATCTGGCCTTCTGGGTAACTCCCCTCAGTTTATATACTGGGCATGATATGTTGTGGTATGGAATACCCCTTTGGCCAGTTTGGGTCAGGTGTCCTTCCTCTGCTTCCTCCTGGCTTCCCTTACCCCTCCTCACTGGCAGAGTATGAGACTGAAAAAATACTCGATTGGCGTAAACATTACTTAGCAACAACTAAAAATGTCAGTGTTGTCAGCGTTGTTCCCAGGCTGAAGTAAAAAACACAACACTGCAGCTACTAAGAAGGAGAAAAATAACTGCTACATCTGAACCACGACAGGATAGCATCCCTTCCCTCCAGCACGTAAACCACACCATACAGCTTGATGTCATCAAGAAATTGCTGAGGGTATGCTCAATCTTAATGTTCAAGTTGCTGACAATTATGTTAAACAGTGCTGGTTCCAATACTAATCACTGAGGAACACCACTTGACACTGATCTTGGACATTGAATCAGTGACCGCCACTCTTCTGAGTGTTGCAATCCAGCCAATTCCTTATCACCTGAGTAGTTCATCCATGTCTCTCGAACTTAGAGACAAGGATGTTGTATTGGATAGCGTCAAATACTTTGCATAAATCCAGGTAGGTGACATCAGTTACTCTCCCTGTGTCTACCAATGTTGTAGCCCTGTCATGAAAGGCCACCAAATCTGTCAGGAACGATTTGCCCTTAGTGAAGCCATGTTGGCTGTCACCGATCACCCCCTTATTGTCTATGTTCCATAGCATAGTTTCCAGGAGGAATGTATAATAATGTATATTTTAAATGTATAATCTTAGCAGGTGGCAACAACAGTACTTTTTGCAATAAGTCTCAGTTAGCTTGTGAGGAAGATCACTGCAAGATAAGATCTGGGAGTAGGAATCTCCTGTGCCATGGGCTTCTGAGACTGAGCTTGAGTTGTTGGGGAGTGATGAAAAGGAGGAGCCAAACATGTTTGTTAGATTGATTTTTAGATTTTTTTAAGCGTAAATCCTAGTGTTTTTTAGATGAAACTAAGATGCAGTAGTTATGATTCTGCACCTATATATGATCAGATAAGTATTTTAAACATGTTCATCTGATGAAATGTACATGTTTCATCTCTGAGCTAGTCAGCACAGCACCTTCTATCTGCAAGCAGAGATCTAAATTGTATTAATGACACCTTAAAAGCAACTACTTTTTTACTTGGCTAATAAAAAACTGTAGTGTGATGGAATTCAACATAAGTATCTATATTTAGTCATATCAGTCCCACTGCTGTGGACCTTTGTGTTCAAATCTTGAAATATCCAGTATTTATATATATCTTTATTCAGTCCTGTTTCTCAGTTACTGCTGTGAAGAGTTATGCTCTTAATTCTTACAACCTCTGCCTCAGCTTTTTATATAAAATGGTATAATTAGTACTTTATTTAGTAATTACAGTGTGACAATAAAAAAAAAAGGTCATATTCTTAATGTCTGTCAATATTGGGATGGAGTTAGCAATGCAGTGGTTATAACCTTGGAATAAGTATATGCATAGTGTTTCACTTAGCATATGAATATGAATATAAATAGAAGTAGTAACAAAGCTTACATACTTTTATTATATGTTGATGTTTTATGTATTTGAAATCCCACAGAAACCTGAAAAATGTTTCTATGCATTCTTCATTTTTCAGTTCCTTCAATATGATGCACACTGGCTTTTCTTGTTATGTCTTGAAACAAGTCATGATACTGTTTCTTATCCTTTTGTTTGTTCACCTGAAACACTGCTGGTGCCAGTATTGCTTCAAGCTCTTTAAAAGTAATGGTTTAGGGCCAGAAGAGCAAAGACAAGGACAAAACACCATTGCTTTAGGGCTCTGTTCAATTCTCTTTAATCAGGCAGAGCTACCATTGAAATCAGTGACAGCTTTGCTTGAATAAGAAGGGCCAAATAGGGATTTCAGTACTTTTAGTGTGTAACTTAACAACCTGCCCTACATGGCATGAAAGAACTACCAAAGGAAATACAAACAGCTTTTCTGTGTTAAAAAACACTGCATCCCTCTTCTCTGGAATTGAAATAAATTATAATTTTGGGTTTGTTTTTTTTTTTTTGTGGATCATGTTCTTTTCTCTCTTACTCCTCTGTACACATACATACAAAGATTCCATATGGTTCACAATTTATTGTAACTCAGCAAAAATCCCTCGCCTGTATCCCCATACATCTCCTACCCAGTGCCATGCCCACTTTTGCACAGGTGAGTTGTCCCATCCAAGCAACAGTCCTATCATGGCTTAGTAAAGCCCATGATAAAAGAAAGCTAAGTCCACTAATAACATGACCTAAAGTAACCAAAGTGTTCTGGTTATGTACTCCATAAAATTATGCAGGAGACAGTTTTTAAATCTTTCTTCTTAACAGAAAAATAAAAAAAGCTTTTTTCTAAGATACCGTTTGAAGTTTGGGGATATTCCCAAGCAGATTGCTTTGAGAGTCATTGAGTCATAATATTTGAGTCACTTCTTTAGAAGACTCCTAACTGGTAACATAGGAATAAAACACCAATGATTTATTGTCAGAAAATACAGATAGCAACTTGGTACTCTTCTGGGTTTAATATACACATTTCTGGTACCCTTATATTTACTCAGGCATAACAGGTTTTGGTGAAAAAATATAGTAGCCATAAAACACTGAAAAAGAGCCTCAGGTGTGGATTTCCATGTTGCTAAATATATTGTCCTTACTTACTGACATGAAGAGTCACCTGACACTCTCTGGTGCAACAGAATTAGAGATTTTGCAATCCTTAATCAGCTGTGTAGTGCACCAGCCTTCCTCACCCAACTGTACCAATTCAATTTAGGTCATTAAAACTGCCAAAAGGAAGCTTTCTTCCTCTGGCTTTGACTGACACCTGGAAAACCATGACTTTCTAGGAGTACAAGTCAAGAGTCATCTGCTTAGAGAGCTGATGTAGCTTTCAAAGGCTGGTTCAGCACAAGAACAAAAAGAGAACTGACACTAGCTGTAATTGTCAGAAACTCCATCACTGTGTTTTAAAATATCTGAGAAAGCCAAACTGGAAAGGAGAAGAGAAAAAAAAATAAAATAGGAGAATGGAAAAAATGGGAAAAAAAGATGTCTAAGAAAGACAACAGAAGGAAAAAAATTATTAAAAATGAAAGAAAAAAGTAAACAAAGAAGAAAGGAAGTCCAAACCTTAACTCCTTGGTAGCAAGGTATTAAGAAGTAAAGCAGTAAAACCCCATTATCTGTTTGTATTATACAGAGTGCCAAAGATTAGAGTAATAGATATTACCTCTAAAGGAAACCTGATGTTTCAGGGTTAACACTATCGGAATTGATCTAAGTCCATATAAATCATATGAATTTCACTCCTGACCTCAGTCTGCATGAGTTACAGTCTCCAGGATGCACAGAATTAGAACAGAATGTCAAGGAAAAAGAAGGAAGGCAAAACAAAAGAAAAAAAAATGGAAAAAGAGAGGAGTAGATGGGTAAATGCAAATATTAATGATTTGTATATAAATAAATGAGTTTTTTGAGGATGCACTTGCCCTGTATTCACTTGTAGTTTCACAAGTAATATGCACTCTTGTTTAACCAGTGTATGTTGGCAAAAACCAACTGAACAAACTAAAAACAGATGACACTACTTTACCAAAGAACCTACACACAATATGCTAGCATTGTTCTTGAAGGTACAATCTGATGCTGAACATCTGTACTACACAGAAATAGGTAACACGGAATGAAGATAGCAAACTAGAATCAGCAATCAGCAACTCTAGTGACAGCTGCTTTAGAGGAAGACTAGAGGGAGAAAAATAAGGTGAATTCTCAGTTTCTGGGTTATGCTGGTGTACAGGCTTGAATATATACATGAACAGTTTGTTCAGTACTCTGGCTGTAGCACAAGGGATTTCAGAAGAAGCATGGTATAGGTAGCTAGTAAAATAACTAAATAGAAACCGTTGTATTTTCAAGTAGTCTGTGGTAAGCTTATATCTGAAGTTGGAAATACAGTGAAGAGTTATTGTTAAAGGAGGCAATTTGTCTGTGATAAATGGTGATGGTTTAATTTCTATCAGCAAGAGAAAGCTGACAATATGAAGAATTTTCTAGTCTTCCACAATGTGCAGAATTCTCAAGATTCTATATGGGTTTCTTTTTCTCCCATTCTAGATAATTTGGAGTTTGGGTGAGAAAAGGAAAACAGTTCTGTCACCAAGATGCAATTTATTTGTTTCAGACTGTGAAAGTTCCTGCCTGAATTGACCTATTTTCAAACTTCCTTTCACACTAGCAACACGTATAGTTCTAACAAAGAACTTCAGAGGATGGTGGCTTCTTACAGCAAAATGTTTTATGTTCCAGAATCAAGTTTCATTATCCAAAGGGAGACTGTGACTAGAATGATAAACTGTGCCAGGCCAAAGATCTTTCGCGATCATGTCTTTTGCAGTGGCTGGAACAAATTGTCACACTAGAAATAGTCTATTTGCTGCCACCCCTTGCCTTTCCTACATTTGTATATTTGCCATATTCAACAATGTAACACTGACTGCCCTCCTTTCCTCCTTTTTTTTTTTTTTTTTTTTTAAGTCACTATCCCTTGAGATCATTTGGTTCCCCCCACACTGCAGTACTTTTTTTCCTCTTCATCTGGGGACAGAAGATATTTAATATTTTGGTGACATGGTCTATTGTGTGTTGCTGCTTGGCATCAGTAAGAACTCTGGCCATTAGTAGTGAGGACTGTCAAGGGCACCCTGTCTAGCCCTCTTTCTGGTAACCTCATTTAGGTGTAAGGGTCCCCCTTTGTGGACTAAGAGAAACACCCACACAGACACTAGTAGATGAAGGTGCCTAGGTGAATGAAACAGCATTATAACAAGGAAAGAGAAATCCTACTCTGGATCTGTCCTCCCTCTTTACACTTGGCTTAGGGTCCTCCACCCTATCCCCAACTTATGTTTAATAACCTGTATCAAACTTCTATTACCTTCCAAAAGTTTTAGCTCTGGAGAGTGTTTGCATCCAGCGTTTATAGGAGAAAACCTCTCAAAACCTACAGTCACTTTTTCATTCAAAAATATTGAAGGCCAACATTCAACAAAGTTCAAACAAACCTGTCAAGTTACAATACTATAATCATCTAGCAGACTTGGAAATGTACAGCATCTCTTTGATGGTTGCAGATGATGCAAGAGAATGAAGAAGAAGCTGAAGAGAATGGACTGGGAATCCAGTGTATACATAAACTGTTCTTTGTTCTTTTATTTGTAATTCATCCTGGTTCATCCAATGGATCAGTAGACATAAATTTGCTGTAATGGACTAAAGATAATAGAAGCTTCCTGGTGATGAGATCTTTCATTTAAAATAAAGTGCAACTTTAAGATCTATGTACTGTGGTGTCCCAGGTTCAGCTGTAACAGTTATCTCACAGAACACCATAATAGCATTTTGATGGTAATGGAAAAAAAAAAAAATTAGTACACAGAAGATGTTAAAAATTGACTTCAATAACTATCTTTGTCTACTGCAAGGAGATTCTCAGGTGACGCCCTTCCTCAATATGTTTAACCATTTCAAGTTTATAGAATCAGAGAGAAACTCAGAAAAAATTCTCTACAATCAGATATTAGCAATATATATATACAGAAAATTTTATCCAAAGAAGAATGAAGCAGTATCTTGTGTAAGTAATAGAATGCATTACAGTCTATATGTTTCAACTTTTGCCTGAGAAAATAGCAATCAACATTTGTTGTAGTAAAATTTGTTGTCACAAAATGACCCGAAGTTTACTTACTGACTAACAATCATGTCAACAGCAGGAGTTTAAGGGATGAATTCTTCACCAGTTATGGGTTGTAAGATATCAAGGAGAAATTTGGAGTCAAATAATTTGTTGAGATTCTAAAGAACAACTAACTTACACAATCCAGGAAGTAAAAAGAGTTAGCTGAATATTGTGATTTAACCCAGTAGGCAGCTACGCAGCACATAGCCACCTACTCACTCTCCCACAGAGGACTGTGGGGAGAGAATTGGAAGGGCAAAAGTGAGAAAACTCAC
This sequence comes from Nestor notabilis, assembly GCF_000696875.1. Taxonomy (NCBI): domain Eukaryota; kingdom Metazoa; phylum Chordata; class Aves; order Psittaciformes; family Psittacidae; genus Nestor; species Nestor notabilis. The sequence goes on along the minus strand of NW_009929667.1, from coordinate 2,691 downwards.
AGGCTGAGATAAAGTCAGTTTAATAGGGAAAGCAAAAGCTGCATGCTCAAGCAAAGCAAAATAAGGAACTCATTCACCACTTCCCATTGGCAGGCAGGTGTTCAACTATTTCCAGGAAAGCGGGGCTCTGTCGTGTATACTAGTGAGCGGGGAAGGTGAATGCCATCACTCCAAATGTCCCATCCTTTCTCCCTCTTCCCCCAGATTTTTATTGCTGAGCAGGATGTCATTTGGTCTGGAATATCCCTCGGGTCAGTTGAGGTCAGCTGTCTGTCCTGGGTTCAGCTACAACAGTCATTTTTCTCCTTCTTAGTAGCTGGTGCAGTGCTGTGTTTTTGACTTTCAGCCTGCGAACAATGCTGATAACACTGACATTTTTAGTTGTTGCTAAGTAATGTTTACTCTGACCAAGGACTTTCTCAGTCTCATGCTTTGCCAGAGAGGAGGGGAAGCCAGGAGGAAGCAGAGACAGGACACCTGACTCAAACTGGCCAAAGGGGTATTCCATACCACAGCACGTCATGCCCAGTATAGAAACTGGGGATAGTCACCTGGAAGGTCCAGATCGCTGCTCGGGTCGGGCTGGGTATCAGTCGGCGGGTGGTGAGCGGTTGTGTCCTCTCCCCTTGTTATTTCCCTTATCATTATTATTGGTAGCAGTAGTGGTTTGTATTATACCTTAGTTACTGGAGTGCTGTTATTTCAACTCGTGGGAGTTACATTCCTCCGATTCTCCTCCCCTTCCCTCCAGGAGCAGGGGGAGGAAGGAAAAGGGGGGGAGGAGTGAGCGAGTGGCTGTGTGATTCTGAGTTACCGGCTGGGTTCAAACCATGACACTGACCCAGCTGTGTCCCCTCCCAACTTCTTGTGCACCCCCAGCCTATTTGCTGATGGAGTGGGGCGAGGAGCAGAAAAGGCCTTGACTCTGTGTAAGCACTGCTCTGCAACAACCAAAACACCCCTGTGTTATCAACACCATTTTGGTTAGAAACCTAAAAAATAACACCCACAAACTGTTATGAAGAAAATTAAATCTATCCCAGCCAAAACCAAACTACACTTGGACTACTGCTTCAGCCAAGTGCCTTTTTAGGACAGCACCAAAAACACTGGCTCCAGCATCTCCCATCCCTACTAGTGATTTATAGAACACCAATAAATAACACCAACTTTCTGAAATTGTGGGTATAAACTGACTAAACCTATCAGATCTTGGCAAAGTAGTAAGTCTTTCAGATCCCTGAGGTTATATAGGAATCCTGAAAAAAAAAAAAAAAAAAAAACAAAAAACAAACAAAAAACCCAAAAAACCTCAACCAAACCAAAACCACAAAACACAAAACCAACATCAAACCAACCAACCAACCAAAACAAACAGAAAACCCATCACCACTTAAGATACCTCAATATGTTGTTAGAGAAAATGTAATGATGTCTCAAAAAAAATATTACATGGCTCCAAAACAGGAAACTGGCCTGGTTCCTAATTAAAGGAATCAGAACAGTATCCTAGATAAACCATGAGAGTTACCGGGTAACCTACTGAGCTGAACAATTTGTAACTTAGTTACATCTTGATTCAGCACTTACTGCAACACATAACCCTGAAAACAGCCTAAGTGCCAGATGGATATAGCACTGACTTCTGAACTTGAGCTTGGATTCCCTGAAAACTAATGTATTTCCTACTTGGTCTGGAATGGATGACATCTGTCTTATACGGACCACACAGGAACTGACATTTGTAGAAGCTTATTAAAATTTCTTAGTCTTTAAAAACAAATTAGAAGGAGGCAAACATTCAAAGAATTTTTGGTTCCCCTGTGTTGACTGATTTGGTCTACTGTTTTGGTATAAAAAAATTAAGTAAATGGAGATCCCGTGATGGATAAATCAAATACATCTCTTTATCGATTCTAAGTTATTAAGGCTTATATAATTTTAAACTCCATAACCAGCAGACCTGTCATGGTTGGACACTGTCTATTGGTTTATCTTTGGAATGTCTGATATATCTTTGGTATTAGGGACTCTAGTGGTAGGACGAGGGGTAATGGGTTTAAACTTAAACAGGGGAACTTTAGGTTAGATATAAGGAAGAAGTTCTTCACAGTGAGGGTGGTGAGGCACTGGAATAGGTTGCCCAAAGAAGTTGTGAATGCTCCAACCCTGGAGGTGTTCAAGGCCAGGCTGGACAGAGCCTTGGGTGACATATGATTAACTAATCAGTCCTCTTCAAAGTTAATTGAAAATATTGCAACTTCTTGTTCACTTTGCATAGAAGAAGCAATTCTGATGACCTATAGAATACGTAAGTTATCTCGGGACTATAGACACTTTCTGGGCACTGTAATGGATGCCACCCTACACAACACAAGATTAAGCCGAAGTGGAACATGACAGGTTTCTCCACAAACTGATTATAAATACAAGCTACACAGCTGTGACTGATTCTATCTCAGGGTACTAAAAGTAGAAAGCAACCAGCAAGCCAAGAGAAGAAATCATGACTACTGCACTAAAACCAAAACAAAACAAAACAAAAAAAAAGCCAAAAAAACCCCCCAAAATACACAAACAAAAAAAAAGAAAACCCAAAACAACAACAACAAAAAAAAATAAACCGAACCAAAAACCAGTGACAGAGCTTCTTTGTAAATTTAGAATCATAGAATCATAGAATAGGTAGGG
>NW_009929666.1:0-20201 GCF_000696875.1 Nestor notabilis | reverse complement strand
TTGGAACTAGATGATCTTAAGGTCCTTTCCAACCCTAACTATTCTATGATTCTATGATTCTATTTCTACTCTTGTTCTTGTGTGCTGTTAATTTTGATCCTTGCACTAACTTGGAATATGATCCTGTATTTAGTCAGATATGGGTAAAGTACCAGAGACTACTCAGTTCCTCAAAAAATCACTTTCCTTGAAGAGTAAACATTTGGTATTACAATTTTTATCACAATTATAACCTGAATGAAGTCTCCTAGCTCCCTGCATATGTAAAGTTTATTTCTCATTAGCTTTCCATTGACCTCCAAAACACTTTCTTGGTTATAACTTAGAGCTGACAGATATCTGTGTTACAGGTATAGTCTAATCAAAGACTAATTCTGACATCCTCAATCTAAGAAGCAGCCTTTTCCACAAATTACTGAAATCAGCAAATTTTTATCTACAGAGTTGTTTGATGGAGACTGGCACATGGCAGCAGCTTCTGGAACCAGATTAGCATCAGTATCTGCCTGGTAACTAAACTCAATTATGAAAGCCAAGACACAGATATGAGCTATCTAATATTATTCATGTCTTACATCCAAGAAACACTTTACACCCAAATACGGGGACAAGACTACTGTGTCCATTCAGAGATATGGAATGAACCAGTCATAGTCCAAGTAGGTGTAAAAAGCAGAACTCTATTTTCCAGTGCTGCACCACACAAATCATTGCTCATAATCAGATATGACAGCCTCTGGACTTCATGTTTCCTTTAGCTGAGATGGGCATCCATGCTGCTTTTGCTACATTTTACTTACCCTGTCTTGCTGCTTTGCTGCAGTGCCCTGTGCCAGTAGGTTGTAACAAATGACCAATGATTCTGTTTTGAATCTGCTTAAAGAACTGTAAGTCTGTGCCGATACTATGACAAGGATGGGAAAACTCTGCAGCAAGGAGATAACTTGTGAAGGACTTTTTAGTAGTTAGTTAGATTATGTCTCTTACAAACAAAAAAGCACACTAATGTAGAACATGGTTTAAAAAATATTTTAATCATTCAAAAACTGAGATGCAAAACTATTATAATTCTAACATAACTTTTATCCAGTAATAAAATCCGACATTAGTGACTCATCTGTTCACTCCTTGCTTCTTCAAACTTTTAAGATTTTGTGACAGGAGCAAATAGTGGCTATTCAATTTTAAGTCCATTCCTCTGAAACCCACTGAAGAAAGAGCATAGTGAGCCATCATTCTTGTGTGTGGTTCTTTACTGCATAATAGTTGTTCATAATTCGAGAAATGCTACAGACATACCAAAGAGAATAGGCTTCTTGCTATGGTCTGTTAGAGTCAGGTTGGAGTCATAAATCGTAAAATACTGGTAAAAATACAGTGACTTTCCAACAAGTAAATGAAAAGTGTCTCACCTTTTCATCAGTTGCTGATGCCCTCATGGTATTGATTATTTCAAGGTAATCAATGACTTGGTTTAAAAGGAAGTGTGGATGAATAAAAAAACAAACCCCCCTTCTTGTGAAATATCCAATGGCATTTACTTTATAGGGGTTACACAGAACTCTATCAAAATAGAGAGAAGAAAGTAAATCAACTGTAACATGTATAGATGGTCCCACAAAATAATTCTGATCGATGCTCATGAAACTTTCAGTAGAGTTCAACCCTGAGTAGCAATAAATTGCTTCTGACATTGCAGTTGTTAATATATCATTTTTATTGGCTTAATGAAATATATATGTGTACATTCTCTCTTGTCTGCCCTTGACTCTTCCTAATAAGCTCATCTTTTTCTAACCTTCATTTGCCACAACCACCACCTTAAAGCAAAAGGAAAGAGAAGATACAAACCATTTGATAAATGTTGTCAGTTAAACTTTATATTAGATGCATTCTAGGTATTAGATATGTTCTAGGATTCATATAGCTGTCCAATCAAGCTATCTGTCCTAATTCTGCATATGAAAAAAAATCAGGTGTCAGTGATAAAAAAGAATTTCTTAGAGAATATTGTTTGGCCATAATTATTCTGATCAGCTTATTACTTACTAGTAGTATTAAAAATTGTAAGTCAGCATTAAAACAAGATGGCAATCACAAAGCAGTCATAATTTTTAATGAGGAAGAGAACTATGATTTAGATCTTGATTCCTAATCAAACTCAAGTCACAGGATAAATGATCGAGTTCACTCTGGGAATGTGATAATGCTGAGATCTTTGAACTTAGGCAATAATTTATGACCAAAGAGCAGCAGCCTAGGATACACTGCTTGTTGGTTAACCCAATCCGCTCTCTCAGTAGGTGTTCAGCCCTTCAAAATCATAAGACTGTTCTGGTTTTAATGATGTAAGCTGTCTGCTGGTTTTACACTTTGCTTAAAATAGAATTATTTTCTTACATTTCATTTTTGTATGGAGTGCTATTCTCCCTGGTTTCGTAGAGTTCAGCTGCCATTGCCCAACTTAATTAAAAGGCATTTAATTTATCATGTACTTCAAAACCAACTACTGTCTTATTATCCGCTTGCAAAGTGAACTTTTGTTTAAAATTTTTCCAATACCCATCTCTACAGACCCAAAGTCTGTACCCATCTGCACATATTTTAAACTATAGTGGGGCTGTTAACTGTTCCATCTTCCCCATTACTGTTTCTTTCCTAAGTGGTGATCAGGTATTGCTCAGGTTAAGGTTTTACAGTGACCCTACAGTCACATCAACAGAAAAGCTGGCTGCCATTAGAAGTGACAATCTCTCCATCACTCCCTCCTTTGGCTGCATGTTTCGCTACTCCCTTTGGGTTAGTGCTAGAGGCTACACAGGTAAATGAAAACTGAACCCTTTTCCTTTCCTTTGGTTACTTTTCAACTGTTTCAGTGTCCTGACCCAGCTTGCTATAGAGGTGCAGAAATCCAGCCAGTCACAGCATGGAGGGGGAGAGAAGAAGGGCAGAAAAAACATAAGACTGCGGAGGAGGAGGAAGTGTCTCAATCATCCTGTGAGAGACCTACTTACTTTGTGTTTACCTGCAAGAGACTTCTTGTAACAAGGTGCCCTGTCCAGACCCAGATGTAATACTGAGCTTCTAAACTCAAGTTCTTCTATGTGGCAAGAATGGAGACATAAATCAGATTCTTTTGGTGTCAGATGTAAGATCTCCCTTTTATTTAAATAAAATAAAGGTTTCACTTTGGGGAATACAGAAGACAATGTAGTCCTTTCTGGTTGCTGTTAATGTATCTTTAAATCTCTTTAAGCATGCTTAGAGTGCTAAGGCTTGAGAAGATCCAGAAAGCAAAACTGATTGGAACCTGTATAATACTATGTAGTTTTTATATGCTATGGACACAGTAGCATGGAAAATCAGGATAGTCCCACTTTTAAAATACTGAAGTTTATGAACACGACCCTCAGTTTTACCTTTGAGTGTACAGATGGTTTCAACTCTGATTCTGACCTTGCAGATACATCTACACTGTTTGGTAAGTTACCTTACAGCAGTGTAATGGTGTGGTGGGTTGACCCTGGCTAGACTCTAGGTTCCAACATGCCATTCTATCACCTCCTCTTTAGCTGGATAGAGGGGAGAAAATATAACAAAAGCTTTGTGGGTCGAGAAAAGGACAGAGCAAAATTGCTGTCATGGGCAAAACAGACTCACTTGAGGGAAATAATTAATTTAATTTTTAGTAGAATAACAAGAAACAAATCCAAATCTTAGAAAGACCTTTCCTCACACTTCCCTTCTTCCTGGACTTAACTATACTCATGAGTCCTCTCCCTCCTCCACTCCCAGCCGCCCAGGGTTATGAAGAGAGAATGGGGGTTTCAGTCAGTTCATCACATGTTGTTTCTGCTGCTCCTTCCTCCTCGGTGGGAGGACTCCTCACACTCTTCCCCTGATCCAGTGTGGGGTCCTTCCCACAGCAGACAGTCCTCCATGAACTTCTCCAGCATTAATCCTTCCCACAAGCTGCAGTGCTTCATAATCTGCTGCAGCATGGGTCCCTTCCATGGGTGCAGTCCTTTAGGAACAGACTGCTCCAGTGTGGGTCCCTTCCATGGGTGCAGTCCTTTAGGAACAGACTGCTCCAGCGTGGGTCCCTTCCATGGGTGTAGTCCTTCAGGAACAGGCTGCTCCAGAGTGGGTCCCCTGTGCAGTCACAAGTCCTGCAGCAAATCTGCTCCAGCGTGGGCTCCTCTCTCCATGGGGCCACAGGTCCTGCCAAGAGCCTGCTCCAGGCAGGCTTCCCATTCAGTCACAGCCTCCTTCGAGCAGTGTGGGGCCCTCCCAGGGCTGCAGAGATATCTGCTCCTCCATGTACTTCCATGGGCTGCAAGGGCACAGCCTACCTCACCCTGGGCTCCACCATGGGATGCAGGGGAATCTGCTCCTGTGCCTGGAGCACCTCCTCCCTTCTCCCCCTCCTTCTTCACTGACCTTGGTGTCTGCAAAGCTGCCTCTCTCACATGTTCTCACTCCTCTATTCAGCTGCTATTGTGAAGTTTTCTTTCTTCCCTTTCTTAAATATGTTTTTCCAGAGGCATTGGACATGGGGGAAGCTTCTGCCATCTTCTCTCAGAAGCTACCCCTTTAGACTCCTCACCCCCACTACCAAAACCTGGCGAGACTAACACAATACAAATGGAAATAAGTGTACCATAAACTTTTCAGGTGCCTCCTGCAAACTTACCCTCCTGTAGAAATACACTGTGAGGTCCTAAATACTGGTGGAAATACTCAGAAAGGAACAAATTAGTCTTAAGTTCAATAGAAAAATTGTTAGCTCCAGGAAGATTCCGATTAAGTAGCATCTAATGCCCAGTTTCAGTATGTGCTAATGGCATTGTAGACATTAAAATAGTGAGTGACCAATCTCATTTAAAAAACCCAAACTGTTGTTACAACAATATTCAAAACTACTTTGTGACACAGAGTTTCAAAATGTTTTCCTCTACCATGGAAAAAGAAAACTAACTGTGTCTGAAAAACTTTTCCTCCTTTCGGACCGATTCTCAAAACATCTAAATAACAGCACATCACTTTGTTGTGGTTTTTTTGTTGGAAAAAGGTACTAGAGTGCCAGGGTCTGTATAAGCATTGTAAAGGTCTTGACATAAAGAAAGAGAGTGCCTTGAGTCTACCTAGTAATGTTGAAATTGTTCTTAACACAAAACAGGTGTTCTAACTCGAAATTTGAACACAGGACACTGCTACAAAATTTGTAAAGATAGAGGGAGTAGAAATAAAGAAAAACAATGCTTCATGTATTTGTTTTAAAAGACAAATCCTAAGGCCTTCCTTCTCTTTCTTTATTTCCAGCTGAAAAGCATAGGTGCATATCCACTGATAACTAGAACATAATGGATTCAAAGTCGGCAAACTGTTGTTGTGTTCAATTTTCTCTTTCGAAGCTTCATTCAGGTTAAGATCACTGCACTCATCAAAGACGAGACAGCTTTGGAACTCATCTATAATTCTGCCTCCTCTTTGGAAATGACTCTTACTTTTGCACAGTTCTTGCATTTGGGGAATCATTTTTCAGTAATCAAGATGTTTCAGTAATCTTGCTCTCATCTGCTAAGAAAGGCAATGTGTAAATTCCCATCTAAAGCCTCTCCATACCTTGGCTTTTATATTTAAAAAATAAAAAAATACTTGGAACCATTATCTGACAGACGCATATACATAAAAAATCTTACTCATAGGTTGATTGAGACCAGACATAGCAGCAAACAACTTAAGATGATAATGTATTTGGAGTCACTAACCCCTGAGCTTTATCTCTGAAAGAACCCATGGGCACAAGCCATTATTTTTAAGCAAGATTGTTTGAGGATTTGGACATTAATTTTTCTAGTTTCCTCATTTTCCATCACGAGAAAGAACAGTACCATCCCACCACATCCAAGTAATGTCCTACCACATCCTTGTGATTGAAGAGAAAGAAATGGAAAGGTCAAAGATCACATACAGGTGCAGTCAAACCTAACACGTGAGTTGGAGAGCGAAAAAGCTGTCAAGAGCTGTCAAGAGGAACCAAGACAGATGTATAAAATGGTACCAAAAAGATAAAATATGCAGGGAAAGATTATTATGAAAGCACAAAAAGAAAAATACAGTAGGAAAATACTTATTTTAGTGAATGAGATTCAGTAGGAAACATACAAGGAAAGAGTTTTCATGGCTGTGAGTTTGTCAATGACTGCTTTGAAAATTCATGTGAAAGACTGCTCTTCAGATGATTAATACAAATCAGGTAACTTATCTGATATACTACGCTTTTTCAGCCCCTTTCTGTGTTGACATAAATGGAACTATCTAAACATAAGATAAAAGTTATGTTAAAACCAATGTAATGGAGAGATCACATTGAATAGGATTTGGGAAGATTTGGATTTGGAGCTTGATGTAAGTAGTCCTTAGAATAACGATTGTGCTTGGCTCTTTCCCACATGCCATGAATAACTCCAGAAAGAATGGTGATGAGATTTTGGAAGTGATCTAAAAAAAGAACCTGTTAAGAGCTGTATGAACAAAGCTGCAAAAATTTTAGCCTATTATTCTTTGAGCACAGAATCACAATATATGGTTGAAGGATTTAATTCCTCGGTGGCAGCTGTTTCATACTTTTTGCTTTCTAAGAGGTCCACTAATTGTGATGATGTGAGAATTTAATGCACTAATGATTGCTCACTGTTAATGGTAATCCACTGACCTTAAGCAGCTTGAGCTGAAGACATTTATAGTTTGGCACTGCCTGAAGTCTTGGATGTTGAATGGGAAAGCAGTAAGTACTTCCTTTAATTGTTCATTTCAGACTATCGGCTGGAACTCTTGGCATTCCATCAACATCTGGGAGCAGCTGGCCTATTTTGTCTTGTATGCAGTAATGTTGATAGAGTATTTAGAATTACATTAGTAAGAATGGTCTGATGACAGTACTGTGCTACATGACCCATGATCCAAGGTCAGTTTCCAATTTTAAAGCATTATGTCAGAGGCAAGTGAAGGGCAGTACCACTTTGAGCAGTTCTAGAGACACCAATGGGCTCCGAAAGACCAAACAACAGAAGAAAAGGAGCATCTAAAGATGCAGGCCTAAGGCAAGTCATTATTCTTCAGAAATAGGAACTAAAGTAGTAGTTTTTAATGCTTGAAGAAAAGAACCTCTCTGCTTTTTTTTTTTTTATTAGTTTCAAGAACCCAAATGCAGTCCTGGGGGAAGATGCCGATCCTTTACTGCTTCCATCTCCCTTACACGAGGTCTGACTTTCTCACTCAGCTTAAAATTCAGTTTGCAAAGGAAAGTGTGCACAAAAATGGGGATTCTTAAGATGGGTTTTCCTTTTGAAATGAACACTTAATTTAAGAAGCATAGACCAAGAAGTACCAGGAGCAGAGTTCAGGGTAGAATGTCGATACCCTGTTGTACTTGATGATGTGCTGAGCAAGGACTGCATCCCTGAAAGTTTAAAACCGTCTTTTAGAAGGTCCTTCAAGCATGCAGAGTGAGGTACTCCCTCTTATTAGATATTCAGACTGGCATACTTGAAAAAGAAGTCTGCTGCATAAAGTCATTGAAGCTTCTGAAGGTACCAAAAATTTGCCTGATTTTTCCAACCATATCTTTTGTTCTAGTAACTTACCTATAAAATATGCTCTATATATATTTCAACAAAACATCATGGGTACTCAATCAAATACAGGTCACTTTTACTATTTAGATGCACGGTTGTTTATCACATCTGGAAGTCTCACTGGGACTTCGGCAAAGAATAACTACATTTGTCTAAGTGGGAGAGAAGACACCATCCCTTTCCTAAAATGTTAACCAGATCTTTTTCCTAACTCACCTCTCCATAAGCATCCTCAGCCTGCCTTTTTCTTCATCACTCCACTTAATACTTCCTTTAGAAAGTGAAACACTTTCCAGCAAAGATACTATTTTAAAATGTTGAGTATTTATAACAGCATAGTTTTTATTGATTTTGAGGTATTGTTTTGGCAGTGTAGAAGAACATCAGTGTAAATTCATGCTATATCTAAAAAACAAATTTACTGATCGGTAGTGAATGTGGCATCACTGGCAAAGAGCACAGATACGTTGTACTGAGTACAAACCTACGAATGTTGTTTCTTTCAAGCCATGAAGAAAAGGTATGATTAGAAACAGACTTTTGCTTCCAAAGGCATGATACATTTTTTAGTTATTAATTTCTTACCTTAAGAGTTCTTCTTTCAGATATAATGTGTTGTAGTTTAACACAAGCTGCAACTAAGCCCCACACAGCTGCAACCCCTGGTGGCATGGAAGAAAGAATCAGAAGTGTAGAAGTGAGAAAACGCATGAGTTGAGATAAAGACAGTTTAATAGGTAAAGGAAGAACCACACACACAAGCAAAGTAAAACAAGGAATTCATCGCTTCCAATGGGCAGTCAGGTGTTCAACTATGTCCAGGAAAGCAAGGCTCCATCACACGTGATGGTGACTTGGGAAGACAAACACCATCACTCCAGACACCCCTCCCTTACTTCTCCTTCGCCCAACTTCATATGTTGAGCATGATGCCATATGGCGTGGAATATCCCTCTGTCAGTAGGGGTCAGCTGTCCTGGCTGTGTCCCCTCTCAGCTACTCTTACACCCTCAGTCTCCTTGCTGGTGGGGTGGGGTGAGGAGCCGAAAAGGCCTGTGTAAGCACTGCTCAGCAATAACTAAAACATCCCTGAATTATCAACACTGCTTCCAGCATAAATCCAAGACATAGCCCCATACCAGCTACTATGAAGAAAATTAAGCCTACCCCAGCCAAAACCAGCACATGATGTAACCAGACTTCAGTTTAAGACTTGCCTCTTTAAACTTGCTATGGAACAGGAAACATAGGTGACTTATAAATAATAAAAAAAAATAATAAAAAAATAGTTTTACAACAAGTAGCTTTACCATCCTACTAAATGCTAAATTAGACTGAAGATTATCTGAAATAGCTGCAAACTAAAAAAAAAGTATTACTGAAAAAAAGAGGAGGAACTTCCACATTACAAGGATTCACCAAGTATAAAATAAGCAACACAAATTAAAATGATTCTGTCTCTAATTATTTCTCTAATTAACTTTTCAGTCTCTCCTTTCCCCCTCCATTATTAGCGTATTTAATTAAATAATCTCTTCATAGTAGATTGCAGAGTCTCTTTAGGAAAGAAATTACATCCTGTGGGCTTATCAGGTAAGTTGTGAAACCCTGTCTCAATTCCCTGCCTTGAAAGCGTAACATTGTCTGATATGTGAGTGCCAGTGATTGGTTTAATCAACCAACCTCCAGATAGCAATAAGCAGAAATATCTGTTTATGTCTGCACCACTGCGAAAATCTGTCTTCTGCTTATCTTTTGTACTTTTAATAAAGAAATACACTCACTCCCCTCCACCCGCACTGTCTTCTCTCTGCCCCAAACAATGTTATTGCCTCCTACTATTAGGCATTTGCTTTATAAAAAGTCTACATCTAAGCTGGTTGTCTAGATAAGTTTTAGAGTTCCTTGAAAGAATAGGTGTATCTGAAGGCAATTAACGTCTTCTAAAAACAGACAAATAAAACAGGTAACTTCTACTATAGAAGTAAATATCTCCCTTTGTTAATTAAAAAAGAAGAGCTGTAGATGTAGTTTAGATGTACCTTCAGCAACTTTGTCAATGACACCAAGCTGTGTGGTGCTGTTGACATGCTGGAGGGAAGGGATGCCATCTAGGAGCTGGAGAGATGGAGTTGTGTGCGCCTCATGAACTTCAGCAAGGCCAAGTGCAAGGTCCTGCACCTGGGTAGGGGCAATCCCAAACATGGATGCAGGCTGGGTGATGAGTGGATTTAGAGCAGCCCTGAAGAGCTGAGAAGTGTTGGTGGATGCAAAACTGAATATGAGCTGGCAATGTGCACTTGCAGCCCAGAAATCCAATCATATCCTGGGCTGCATCAAAAGCAGCATGGTCAGCAGGTCAAGGGAGGTGATTCTCTCCTAGTATTCTACCCTTGTCAGACCCCACCTGGAGCACTGTGTTCCTTTAGCTCTGGAGCCCTCAGCATTAGAAAGACATGGACCTGCTCCAGCTGGTCCAGAGGGGGCCATGAAGATCATCAGAGGGCTGGAGCACCTCTCTTACGAAGAGATAGCTGGGGTTGTTTAGTCTAGTGAAGAGAAAGCTCCAGGAAGACTTTATAGCAGCCTTCCAGTACCTAAAGAGGGCTACAGGAAAGATGGGTAGGGATTCTTTATCAGGGAGTGTAGTGATAGGGTGAGGGATAACAGTTTTAAACTGAAAGAGGGTGGATTTAGATTAGATATTAGGAAGAAATTTTCTCTGTGAGGGTGGTGAGGCACTGGCACAGGTTCCCTAAAGAAGCTGTGGCTGCTTCATCCCTGGCAGTGTTCAAGGCCAGGTTGAACAGGGCTTTGAGCAACCTGCTCTAGCGGGAGGTGTCCCTGCCCATTCCAGAAAGGTTGGAATCAGGTGATCTTTAAGGTCCCTTCCCACCCAAATAATTTTTTGATTCTATGATTCTGTATCTCTGCTGTATTTATCTAAAGCCAGGTGAGAAGAGTACTAGTCCTGAATGTTTACAGGCTGGTTTTTTTTTTTCTCTTCGTTTCAATACAATATGCTTACATGAATTGAAGATGTCCATTTCTTTCTACCTTAAGGATTTCCATAGCCTCCAGTACTGCAGCACCTTCGCGCAAATCAGAGTTGCACTGATTTCAGCAGAATGTGTGTTTGCTTGTACCCAAAGTAAAGGAAGACTAGCCCATTGGAAAACCTGGAAAAATGCTTATGAGTTTGCTAAACACTATGTCTTTGAACAGCATAATCCACCGCTGAACAGTAAAAACACTTTTTTTGCCTAACTTCTTTTGTGCAGGGAGTACTGGTTTGAATATTACACAGATGGCAGCACAAACAAAGAGAAATGTGGTTATAGCATGCAGAAAAAGAATTACAGGTGGAAGTGGTTGTGAATCTTTGCAACAGTGGATATTAAACCTCTGGCATGAGCAGATTCGTAAGAACTAGCTAAATTCTGTATTCTCCTCAAAAGCATCACTATTGTATTCTGGAATAAGTGTGTTTGTTGTGGGTGTATATCCTGGATTTGGGACAGAAAACACAAAATTGTAACTTCTAGCTATAATCCAGACAGGAAGGAATGAAATGAGCTAGCCAGTGCTTCAAAGAGACCATGTATCACAGAATCCGATATGATGTTATAAAACATATGCTAGGCAATATACATGACATCTTTAGGCTGCTCAGCAAAGGATGGGTTGAGAAGTTTACACGGGGCTCAAGATTCAATCTTTCCTCATTGACTATTTCTGCCACTTCTTGTGGAGCATTTACATTTATTTTTACAGAGTACTGAACACTTGCACTTCTATCTACATTATTGCACTTCTGGAGGTAATGAAGTCTACATACTGGAGCCTTTCTAAAGAACATTGTGCTCTGATAGGAGTCTGCTGCCTGCTTTTATGAGGCTCTGTCTCCTCTACAATGCCGTGCAAGCTCAGAAGAGGCATTCAGGATCTCTCTCTGTTTCACCCTGCCTGCACAGGTCGCAATGACTCCCTCATGCAGGGACAGAAAAGATTGTGAGAAAATACATCAAGATAATCCCACAGCACTTTTGTGAGTTATTCTGTCACATTTCTGGGAAGAATGCCTGAGAAGCCCTGTAGCAAAGGAGCAGACAGTGTACGGAAGAGATAAGTAATCTTTGTTTCCATGGCTTAAGACCAGAGCTGCTTTTTGGGTTTCTGTAGTCAGTGACGGTGAGGACTTTTTTGTTATTTATTTTGCTTGTGTAGAAACAGCATAATTTAGACTTTTTTGTCCCTAGTTTAAGCCTTGATGTTAGTCCAAACTGTGATTCCTAATCAATTATATAAGCCAGTTTCATTCATAGTATGACTTCACTGTAGCCACTGGCGATGCACTGGCGGCCAAGTCTTCTCTCTCTGTACAAATGCTATTATAACTTGAGTCCGATCCTACAAATGGGACAAAACCCTCTATACTGGAGTTCTGAATGCCCCTCTTGTGCAGGAAAATGGTGGAATATTAATCATCTTGATAACTGAGAGAAGTGTACTGGTCACTTAATTAACAGAAAAGAACCTATAAACTGAAAGTTGTCTGGGTGATGTCAGCCTCTGGTTTGGATGCTCTCCCTGTTTCAGCTTCTCTTACCCATTAATCTATGAGAATTTTTCACTAAGGGGAGGGTCACACAGGACTGAGAACTTGGAACATCTTAGGCTTGTAGTAACACAGGTGCTCCCACAGTAACAAACCAAGTGAGCATAGGGACATCCCACTTAACGGGGGCACGATGTATGCTGCATAGCAAAGGCCTCTTTCTTTCCAGATGGAACACCAAGGCTAAAGAACTCAATGCACATGTGTGTGTGATTGAGGTCCCTGGCTCAGTACTTAGTTACATGGACTGTACATAGCATTCTTCGGTGATAATCCCGGTAATCCTTACATAAATAGTGAAAATAAAAAAACTCAGCAAGGAAGGAGAGGGATCTCAGCTGAAGCCTTTGAATACACCAATCACCTTTTTATTGCATCTGTTGTCCCTTGTCTGGCCTGTTTGATCCACAAAAAAGTCTCAGAAACATTCTTTCTGCAATTAGACCAAACTAATGTTAATTTTTGAGTTTGTGCAGCCATATACTTGCAATAATGTCTTAACATTATTCTTGCATTAACTACCTTTAGGAATAGGTCATAGCGTCTGTGAACTTCATTACTAATCTGTGTCAAGGGTGTCATGCTTTATTTATGACACTCTTGCTGATAGAGTACTGTGAGGGACTGCCCACCAACACAGAAGTCACAAGAAAGACTCATTAATTTCATCAAGAACAAACGATGCTTACTTACCTTTTTGCTGTGCTCTGCCTCCTGGGAGTAGGAGATGTGTCCATGCTGGCATCTGTGCATCTTAGTAGCTTATAGTCTGTTGCAAATAGGCAAGTGACAGATTACGAGCAATTAAGTCTGACTCTTCCGCTTGATATTGACTCTTCTGGTTAAATTTTCAATTCAAAAATCTAAGCTAGCAGCAGACATAAGGCATGTTTCTGTTCTACTGCACACAGACCCTTGGTTGTTATAATGAAATGGTGCTGGTACTGCAAAACATAGATAAAAACTGCTAGTAAAGAAAAATTAAGGTGGCTGAAAATTTATTTCATTTGTGTATGTTAAAGATCTATGTATTATTTAGACTAGCCAACATCCAGTGAATGAAGGATTTAACTACTGGCAAAGCTGAAATTAAAAGGGACTTGAAGCTTGAAAAGAACCAGTCTATGCTATCTCTCCATAACCAGTGGAGCAGTTCACAAAAACTTACCAGCTGGTGGTAAAACACAATTACATGATTCATGATTGCATTGTCCTGCATTTTTCAAATCTCGAATTAAAATGAACAAGGCAACACATATGTACAGAACACTGGGATTAAGAATATACCTCATTGAATATGGAAGAGAACTACATAAGTACCTTTGGGAACAGACTGGACAGTGCTCAGCAATAATCTTACCAAAAAGTGCTGACACAAAAGGCTCTGATCAGCTAAGACAAACAAAAAAATGCTTGTTAGCAAGGTACTATGGAAAGAACACAGATCTTTCTTTTTTTCTGTTGGGCATGGTGACAAAAATCCCACAGTGCCTTAATAAACACATTTTGAGGAGGTATACTATCAGAGTATTGGTACTGTGTCCAATTAAGCTTTGTGTACTTTTCTAAAGAAGAATTCTTGGATTTCATAGGAAATCTCATCTGTCAATCATCTATCAAGAAATAAAATGAACTTGTAAATCCATGAGTTTGGAGATGGATGATTTGGAAGGGTAAATTGCTGTCAGGACTGAACCTGGACAATTTATGTCATGTTTGAAACAAACAGTTAAATTCAGTTTTTTTAATTTGTAAACTGCAGTGTTTGTGTCAAGTGACATGAAATGGCTCCTGTAATTCTGACATGAGGATGGAGTGCTATAGACATTTTTCTGTCCTGTTTCTTTCCTTGTTAGATGTTTCCATCTTCCCTTGCTTCGAACTTACTGCCTGTGTCTTCTGTACTTTCTTAACTTCAGAAGCTGCCAAGATATTTCCTAATCAATGGAGGAATTAAGTTTTTCAAGAGACAATGTAATACAGGATTTTTTTGTTGTTTGTTTCCCTTATGTCTCACACTTATATGGCCATGATGTTTCACCCTTTTATGTTATGCATCCCTTAAATTAAGCATTGGTGTAATGTTCATACAATTATTCAGTGCCTGCTTATTTACACTCCATGAATTCACCCATCCTTGCTAGCTGACCTGCAGTAGAGTAGCTCAGATTAGGTTTCAAATGAGGACTCTGATACGTAAATTTTAGTTTCTGGTTTAATTTCTGACTAAGCTACACAGCTCCTGAACAATTGTGCATGATTGACTAAATCTTCCCATTTGTAAGGTTGGTTTATATTTTTGTGTCTTACATAAGCATTGTAAGGATAATATCAACACAGATTTCACATAAAAGCTTTGATAGAGCACTGTAAAGTAACTTCAAGATTTTCAAAATTCTTCCCCAGTGAAATGTGAATGAGCACTCTACGTATAATTTAGTATTTATGTGTTACTTATTTTGAAAAACTTGTATTCATAATGGCTGATGGTTCCTTCTTTTATTACCTTGACCATTGGTTTTTCAATGTGCTTTTATTACCAAGTGCTGAACAGAGTGATTTGCTTCCATTGCACATTCTTCAAGGACCTAGAATATGCAGCCATACCATCTTCTGGAATTAGATTTTGCGTTCTCCGGCTCAAGTACTTTATATTGTATTTTTAGCATTTTATTTCATTAGGCAACTTATCAAGTGATATTATGATGCCTTACATCCCTTTGTGCTGTTGAAATATTAGCTGAGTCTTAAAAAAAACTTATAAAAAGGAGCTTGTACCAAAAAACTGTAGAGATCAAATTCTTTGGGATCTGCTGAAATGAATTTTCCCGCTCATTTATTTCACAAAATTACTTCCAGAATGAGAACACCAAGCAATGTAGCAACATATAGTTTCTAAAAGAGTTATTTAACTTGCTCAGAGTTTGGATGTGAGATCTACAAAGCAAACTTAGGAGACAAGAGTGCCGTTCTTCCTTTAGACTGAAGTTCTCCAGTATAAGTTAGTGCATACTGCTGCAGATTCAATTCTTTCTGGCTTTAGCACTTGGTTTTGTGCAGCAGAGTTGCACCTTTAAATCACCTATTTACAAAAAGAGTCATAAAAGCCTGGGGACTATTCTGTCTGTCCTAGGTTTGGCTGGAATAGAGTTAATATTCTTCCTAGTAGCTGGTGCAGTGCATTTGGTGCTGGTGTTTGGGCTTTACTTTGAGAACAATGCTGGTAACACACCAATGTTTTAGTCGTTGCTCAGTAGCGCTTACCCTGATCAAGGACTTTTCAGTCTCTAGTGCTGTGCCAGTGAGGAGGGGCACAAGAAGCCGGGAGGAAGCAGAGACAGGACGCCTGGCCCAAAGTAGCCAAAGGGGTATTCCATACCACAGCACGTCATGCTCACTGTATAAACTGGGGGGAGTCACCCAGAAGTGACTGGTCACTGCTTGGGTTGGGCGGGCTATTGGTTGGAGGGGGGTGAGCAATTGTATTGTGCATCACTGTTTGTTATTTGGGTTTTTTGTTTACCTGTTTGTTTGGTATTTTAAACTGTCTCTTTTAGTTATTTCTATTTTCATTAGTATCGGTAGTACATTGTATTACTATTATAATATATGGTAGTATATTGTACTAATATGAATACATTAGTATTAGTATTAGTATTAGTATTAGTATTAGTATTAGATTGTACTCAGCAAATGGGTTTTACCTTCTTCCAATTCTCCTCCAAACCCTATTGCGGCGCATGAAGGGGTGTGAGTGAACAGCTGTGTGGTACTTTGTTGCCAGCTGTGGTTAAACTATGACACTATCTTATGCCACTGCTGTAACGTTCCTAGATTTCTACCTCTACCTCTGTTGCTAAGACCTTAGCAGATATGGTATTTGTAGAGGCTGAAGCAGTCTGGAGCTCTGTGATGCATCTTCATCTGACACTGGAAAGGAGGCCAACACCTAAATCCCTGTGAATGACCTAGTTGTGTTGCCCCTTTATTCTCTGTCTGTAAAATGGGTTTAAGTTACTTGGAGAAAATATGAAGGAGAACTTGAGAATCAATTTCAGAATGGCCAGCCAATAGGAGTGAAACATCACTGTAAAAGAATGAAATGAGGATTTTGAGAAAAACTGGGCATGCTGGGCTGTCCCTACCCGACAGAAACAGACTGAAATCAGGGTGCAAATTGAATGGAGGCAAAGATTAGACTGTGTGTTTAAGAAAATATTGATGACAACCAACATTCAAATCTTGCAAAAAATTACTGGAAAACCTGTTGTACCGTTGAGCTTAACATTATAGTGAGTTGCAAATTGCTACAATAACATTTATAAGAAATTCATTTACTATCTAGATAGCCATACAATATTTTTACACCGTGTTTTGCTGAGTAACATAATACAGACAACTTATATTTTCAAAAATGTTGTGAAATTTTGTGCGTTCTTATAGAGAAAACCAAGGTACAGTTTTCAGAAATGTTATGTCCCAGTAGCTCTCCCAGTGCTTACTTGTTAGGCGCTTTGAATATCAGGCACCTTGAATCAGCAGCTTACATATGAGCTACCTCAAATTAGCTGCTCCTTTGAAGATCAAGTACAAAATCATTTAGATTTCATTTTTCCTGTTTTCTTCTTTGCCCACTTTAAAAAAACTGAAGAGTTCATGGCTGGGCAACTGGCAGAACAGAAAAGAATCTCATTCTTCCAAATTCCTTGGAATGATGTTATCATGTAGGTTAATAAAAGCCTTTCTTATATTATCTTTACCACACCATCAGTATTTACAAGGTCACATTACAGCTCCTCGGTAACCAAAAACTCAATTCTTTCTGTGACAGACAGGTTATTTCCTATGTATTATTTGCCATTGTACATGCATAAAAAGTTTCAGTTTCTAAAGATACTTGCTTTTAAAGTCATCAGACAACGTCAACAAATACTGGTAGAAGAGTAGGATGCAGTTCTAAACTTGCAGAATCAACTATGTGTTATATAAGAATGATAGTGATTAACAACTTAAGTCATAACAATGTGCGCAAAAGACAGGATTAGGCTTGCACTTCCAGCATTTGGTTATTGCTTGGATATGCAACAGTGACATTTTCTTAACTTATTTTTTTTATTGTTAGAATTTTATTTTGCCATATGGAATAAAAAGAAGTGCTCACCCTATTACATTTACTCATGTTAACATGGGATTCGGAGTTGGTATATATATAGATACAAATATATTAGATCTTATAAGTACATACAAGTATTTTAAAATGAGATATGATACATTATAGGCAAACATAATTTGTTATTGTTCACTACAGTTTATTAAAAAAGAAGTCATCTCACTGAAGCTGATTTAAGAGCATTATTCACACAGATTGCTCCAGGAGAAGTCACAAATGACATGCAACACTGAAAAGCAGACAGTAAATTAAGTTCTCTTTGGCCAACAAGTGTCACCACTTAATTTACTCAAAGTAGCTTTAAGTCTATTGACACTGCCACACAAAAATTGTGCTTTAATAAAGATAATACTTTCCACTCCCAGGAATATAGATGTTCTAGGAAAAAAAAAGTGTGAGCACAAGTAAAAGTGTTAGATCCAGCTGTGAGAACACAAATAAAGCACAGTCAGTTATATAAGGTGAGTCAGGTCACTGAACTACTATTTGCGCTGATTTATAGCTGGGCAAGATACCAGTATTTTCAATCAACAAGCAGTGGGAGCTGCAGCGGCATAATACCCCTGAAAATGAGGCCTTACATCTCTAGCTTATCACACAGAAGCTGAATGTGGTAGACCTTTCTGTGCCAACATTGCCTCTTATTTATTCTTTTATTCATGTGATTTTCATGTAAATTTTGAAGCAAACAGGAATGTACTCTTTTGGAATAGCCAAGAAATGTGAGATACTAAAATGTAACCATTCAGTTACAGTTATTTAGTAAGACAGAAACATATTCTTCGCTTTATTTGAATGACATAATTTCCATAGGTCTATTTTCTATCTATTGCTGTGCTTGCAGACTAGAAAGTCCTTTCCCAAGTATAGGTACAATGGGAGTTTTCTGTCAAAAGCACAACAGCTAGCACATGGAACTCCCACTCCTTGCTTGCACTCTCCATACAGTCTCATTTTTCATACTTTAAAATAGTATTACACGGCTACGGATTGGGCGGAGAAGTGATTCAGAGCAGCCCTGGAGAGGAGGAGGACTTGGGGGTGTTGGTTGATGAGAAGCCGAACATGAGCCAGCTTCAGTGTGTGCTCACAGCCCAGAAACCAGCTGTATCCTGGGCTGCATCAAAAGAAGCGTGACCAGCAGGTCAAAGGAGGTGAACCTGCCCCTCTACTCTGCTCTCATGAGACCTCACTTGGAGTATTGTGTCCAGTTCTGGTGTCCTCAACATAAAAAGGACATGGAGCTGCTGGAGCAAGTCCAGAGGAGGGCCACGAGGATGATAAGAGGACTAGAGCACTTCCCATATGAAGATAGGCTGAGAAAGTTGGGGCTGTTCAGCCTGGAGAAGAGAAGGCTGCGTGGAGACCTCGTAGCAGCCTTCCAGTATCTGAAGGGGGCCTATAAAGGATGTTGGGGAGGGACTCTTCATTAGGGACCGTAGTGGTAGGACAAGTGGTGATGGCTTCAAACTTAAACAGGGGAAGTTTAGATTACATATAAGGAAGAAGTTCTTTACTGTGAGGGTGGTGAGGCACTGGAACAGATTGCCCAGAGAAGTGGTAAATGCTCCAACCCTGGTGGTGTTCAAGGACAGGCTGGACAGAGCCTTGGGCGACATGGTCTAGTGTGAGGTGCCCCTGCCTATGGCAGGGGGTTGGAACTAGATGATCTTAAGGTCCTTTCCAACCCAAACCATTCTATGATTCTATGACACTAAAGTGGATGGAAGTGTTTTTATGCAGAATTGCGCCTAAGCCAGAAAGTTGTGCCTCCCAGTGTGCCTAGGGCAAGGATATTATAACCTGCCCCTCAACAGTGAGCAGAGAGATATTCTTTGATTTCCATTCATCATGATGATGACTTTCGTAATGCTTCCAAAAGTGCTGACATGACTTGCATTCAAGATCCTTTCCCTCACTGCAAGTTGTTTCCATGAACTGCATCAAGTCAGCAAAACTCAGTAATCTGGAGGCATTGCTTTTCCTCTAGATGCCCAGGTACATGGTATAGTTGGATCTCCCATACACAGAGCTGATAACACATGTAGGCCCGAAGAGTGTGACTGTGCAGCTTGGCTGGGTGCACAAAGCCTGTGTGGTGCACCACAACAAGTCCACACATAGCTCAGAAACAGCTTTTGGTGCTTCTGAAAATGCTGTCATCCCATCTAACTTGCATGTGTTGAGTGTTTGCTGCGACGGAATTAAAAAGGCAGCATAGCATGGCTGCTTTCAACCAGCTGGTCTGGTTTCAACAGAGCTTTGTGTGAGTGTGCATCTCAGTTGTGCTAATTTGCAGCGTGCATACACAGTGTCTGGTCCAGACTGCAGAGAAGGATCATTACATTTGGATCACATTGCTCATGTTGTTTAGCCTTTTGCTGTCAGAGCCTAATAATCTTTAATTACTGTTCAGCTAGTGTTTATAACGCTGAACTGCTTAAGTACATGACTTTTATCTGGTTCCTAGGCTTTTACCTTCAGCCCACCAGCCACAGCAGCAGGTTAGAACGGGCAGGCTTTAGATTTGCTTTTCTATGCATCACTGACGTTATGATGGGAGCAGAAAGAAGCACTTTTTGAGGGATCCCGGTTACTCAGGGTTCGGCTACCATGTGCGGTCCAAGCCCTGAAGACGACGCTTTGGCTACAAGCATTTCTCCAAATACCCGGGCCACGTTGACGCGGCGCAGGGAAGAGGCAGGAGATGGCCGAGGAGTCCCGCGCGTGTGGCCCACAGCGGCGCGGGGGAGCGGCGATGGCCACCCCGGGG
>NW_009929665.1:2722-4128 GCF_000696875.1 Nestor notabilis | reverse complement strand
CCCAAACCTTCTCCATGTGTCCCCCCCACCCTCACCCCGTGTCCTGCAGAACGAGCTGACGGCGGAGGAGAAGCGCCGGGCCCACCAGAAGGAGCTGGCGGCGCAGCTCAACGAGGAGGCCCGGCGCCGCCTCACCGAGCAGAAGGGCGAGCAGCAGATCCAGAAGTGAGGGGCCGCGTCACCCCGGGGGGGGGGGGTTGGGGGCTTCCAACCTTCTCCAGACCTTCAATTTGATGAAGTTTTGGGGTTCTACCATCAATTCGATGAGGTTTTGGGGTTGAAACCATCTCCAGACCTTCGGTTTGATGAGATTTGGGGGTTCCAACCTTCTCGAGACCTTTGGTTTGATGAAGTTTTGGGGTTCCACCATCAATTTGATGAGGTTTTGGGCTTCCAACCTTCTCCAGACCTTGGATTTGATGAGGTTTTGGAGTTCTACCATCAATTTGATGAGGTTTTGGGGTTGAAACCATCTCCAGACCTTCGGTTTGATGAGATTTGGGGGTTCCAACCTTCTCGAGACCTTTGGTTTGATGAAGTTTTGGGGTTCCACCATCAATTCGATGAGGTTTTGGGGTTCCAACCTTCTCCAGACCTTCAGTTTAATGAGGTTTTGGAGTTCTACCATCATTTTGATGAAGTTTTGGGGTTCCAACCTTCTCCAGACCTTCGGTTCGATGAAGTTTTGGGGTTCTACCATCAATTCAATGAGGTTTTGGGCTTCCAACCTTCTCCAGACCTTCAGTTCGATGAGGTTTTGGGGTTCCACCATCAATTCGATGAGGTTTTGGGGTTGAAACCATTTCCAGACCTTCGGTTTGATGAGGTTTTGGGGTTGAAACCTTCTCCAGACCTTCGATTTGATGAGTTTTTGGGGTTCCACCATCAATTCAATGAGGTTTTGGGGTTCCACCATCAATTTGATGAGGTTTTGGGCTTCCAACCTTCTCCAGACCTTGGATTTGATGAGGTTTTGGAGTTCTACCATCAATTTGATGAAGTTTTGGGGTTCTACCATCAATTCGATGAGGTTTTGGGGTTGAAACCATCTCCAGACCTTCGGTTTGATGAGATTTGGGGGTTCCAACCTTCTCGAGACCTTTGGTTTGATGAAGTTTTGGGGTTCCACCATCAATTCGATGAGGTTTTGGGGTTCCAACCTTCTCCAGACCTTCAGTTTAATGAGGTTTTGGAGTTCTACCATCATTTTGATGAAGTTTTGGGGTTCCAACCTTCTCCAGACCTTCGGTTCGATGAAGTTTTGGGGTTCTACCATCAATTCAATGAGGTTTTGGGCTTCCAACCTTCTCCAGACCTTCAGTTCGATGAGGTTTTGGGGTTCCACCATCAATTCGATGAGGTTTTGGGGTTGAAACCATTTCCAGACCTTCGGTTTGATGAGGTTT
>NW_009929665.1:1072-2092 GCF_000696875.1 Nestor notabilis | reverse complement strand
TTTTGGGGTTGAAACCATTTCCAGACCTTCGGTTTGATGAGGTTTTGGGGTTGAAACCTTCTCCAGACCTTCGATTTGATGAGTTTTTGGGGTTCCACCATCAATTCAATGAGGTTTTGGGGTTCCACCATCAATTTGATGAGGTTTTGGGGTTGAAACCATCTCCAGACCTTCGGTTTGATGAGATTTGGGGGTTCCAACCTTCTCCAGACCTTCAATTCCATGAGGTTTTGGGGGTTCTACCATCAATTCCATGAGGTTTTGGGGTTCTAACCTTCTCCAGACCTTCAGTTTGATGAAGTTTTGGTGTTCCACCATCAATTCGATGGGGTTTTGGGGGTGAAACCTTCTCCAGACCTTCGATTCGATGAGGTTTTGGGCGTTCCACCATCAGTTGGATGAGGATTCAATGAGGTTTTGGTGTTCCACCATCAATTCGATGGGGTTTTGGGATTGAAATCTTCTCCAGACCTTTGATTTGATGAGGTTTTGGGGTTCCACCAACAATTTGATGAGGATTTGATGAGGTTTTGGGGTTCCAACCCTCTCCAGACCTTTGATTTGATGAAGTTTTTTTTGATGAGCTATTGGGGTCCTACCATCAATTCGATGGGGTTTTGGGGTTGAAACCTTCTCCAGACCTTCAGTTCAATGAGGTTTTGGGGGTTCCACCATCAATTTGATGAGGTTTTGGGGGTTCCATCATGCTGCCTTGTCCCCCCTTGTGTCCCCCCAGGGCCCGCAAGTCCAACATCTCCTACAAGAACCCGGCCTTGATGCCCAAAGAGCCCCACATCCGCGAGATGAAGATCTACATCGACAAGAAGTACGAGACCGTCATCATGCCCGTCTTCGGCATCGCCACCCCCTTCCACATCGCCACCATCAAGGTGAGGACAACCCCATCGCCGGCCGTGGGCACCTCAAAAACCATCTTGAGGACCTCAGAACCTCCATAGGGACCTCAAAAACCATCTTGAGGACCCAAAGAACCTCCATAGGGACCTAAAGAACCTCCAT
>NW_009929665.1:0-883 GCF_000696875.1 Nestor notabilis | reverse complement strand
GAGATGTCCCTCGATGTCCTCCATAGAGACCTAAAGAACCTCCATGGGGACCTAAAGAATGTCCATAGGGACCTCAAAAACCATCTTGAGGACCTCAGAACCTCCATGGAGACCTAAAGAACCTCCATGGGGACCTAAAGAATGTCCATAGGGACCTCAAAAACCATCTTGAGGACCTCAGAACCTCCATGGAGACCTAAAGAACCTCCATGGGGACCTAAAGAATGTCCATAGGGACCTCAAAAACCATCTTGAGGACCTCAGAACCTCCATGGAGACCTAAAGAACCTCCATGGGGACCTAAAGAATGTCCATAGGGACCTCAAAAACCATCTTGAGGACCTCAGAACCTCCATGGAGACCTAAAGAACCTCCATAGGGACCTCAGAAACCATCCTGGGGACCTCAGAGCCTCCATAGGGACCTAAAGAACCTTCTTGGAGACCTTAAAACCTCCATAGGGACCTCAAACCATCCACCCAAGGTGGTTTTGAGGCCCAACGTCAGCTGGTTTTGGGCTCCCGCCTCCAACCCAATGACCTTTATGGGTCCCACCTCCGTCCCTAAGGTGGTTTTGGGGTCCCACCTCCAACCCAATGAGGTTTTGAGCTTCAACCTTCAGCCCAAGGAGGTTTATGGGTTCCACCTCCATCCCTGAGATGCTTTTGCGCTCCAGCTCAAGGTTCTTTTGGGGTTCCACCTCCACCCCAAGATGGTTTATGGGGTCCCTGAGGTGGTTTTTGGGGTCCCACCTCCAACCCAACGAGGTTTTGAGCTTCGACCTTCAGCCCAAGGAGGTTTATGGGTCCCACCTCCATCCCTGAGATGCTTTTGAGCTCCAGTTCAAGGTTCTTTTGGGGTCCCACCTCCACCCCAAGATGGT
>NW_009929664.1:0-39759 GCF_000696875.1 Nestor notabilis | reverse complement strand
GAAGGAGAAAAATTGACTGCTGTAGCTGAACGCAGGACAGGCCCCCTGAATGGGAAAATATATTTTTATCTAACAGCGCTTTCTCTCTTCAGGTTCAATTACAACTGCAGATGGTTCTGCCCTGGTGAAGTTTGGAAATACTACAGTGATTTGTGGAGTTAAAGCGGTATGGTTGTTTTTTGTTTTAATTTAGCTGTTAGCTGAACTTGTGCATTTGTGTTTAGAATGTGTGTCCTGTAGAATTACAATAATATACCAGTCAGACACAATTACAGTCTTTCACCTTGGTTTCAGACATGGAATTGTCTCATCCTACCTGTATAGTCTGAGAATGTGCATTTTTGTGGTGTATATTATGTATGGGGAAAGATATATACAAAAATCAAGTCTTTTTTTCTAGATAAAAGTTCTATAGTTGAGCAGTTACTGAATCTTGATCAATAAGTGCATTGGTAATTAGCTGGCTGGATTATTAAGTGTCTTGTAGCCTCAACTTTACTGCTGGACTGCCATGAGCTGTGAGACAAATCACTGCACGTCCCTGTATTGAGTTTTCATATAGGAAAAATACAGACAGGGACTTATAAAAGTGGCTCTTGTAAATCTCGTTGTAATGATAACTGGCAAGAAAATGACTGTTTCTTTACAGAATAGCTGGAAAATATTTTTGTACAAAATTAATCTCTTAGGTTTTGTCTTCTTTTTGTTTGTTTGTTTCCACAGGAACTTGCTACACCCACAGAAGATTCTGCTAATAAGGGATATATTGGTAAGCTTTTCAGGTCTCTTAAAAGAAGAATGAATTTGGGTAAAATTGTCTTACTTAAAGTCAGTTTCCAAGTTGACGTATAAGCAGCGGTCTTTCAGAAATGTCAGAATTCCCCCTGCTGCTCCTGTGAAATTTCCATCCACAGCTACCTTCTTACTGCTGATTCCGGGCCAGGCTGAAAACAAACCTGCGCCAGAAGGAAGTATGTATTTTAAAAGGGGGAAGGCAGTTCATATGAAAGACTGTGGCATGCAAGGTGACATAAACCCTGTTTATTTCTGGAAGAACTGTGGAAGTCCCAGGGGCACGTGTTCACCCCTGTTTGGAGGTTCTTTTGAAATAGAGTAATTCTGTGGGAACTGAGAGCTTAGACAAATTCCGTTTTTATAAGGCATCGCTGAAGTATGTTGTTTTCAGTAAGCTTGATTGTGCTTAGGTGTTTGTTTTCATTTTTCTCACAAATGTTTATGCCTGGTTTTGCTTCAAGTCTAAAGCATCAGGTTTTAATGGTTGATGAAAAGCAGA
The DNA here is from genome assembly GCF_000696875.1 of Nestor notabilis. Classification (NCBI taxonomy): domain Eukaryota; kingdom Metazoa; phylum Chordata; class Aves; order Psittaciformes; family Psittacidae; genus Nestor; species Nestor notabilis. The sequence continues at coordinate 38,465 of NW_009929664.1, read as the reverse complement.
TGGCATACCAGTAAAGTCAGGCAGTAGTGTGAAAATGCTGTTGTTTCTTGCTCAGCTTAAGAATGCTTAACACTCAAGGAACTGTTTGTGTGGGGTCATATTCATAGCAGGATTGCTCACAGAAGGTGGTAGTTAGGAGTATGTGCTTCTCTGTGGACTATATAGTTCCTGAGTACATAGTTTTGCAAGTTCTTTAATACAAATTCATGCCTAATTTTATTTTTGAGAGAAGTAGGAAGACTTGATTGAAAAATTGCCTTTAATTTGAAGACATGAAATGGATTAAGAATGTATATACTGTTATTTCTGTTTTTGATATCCCACTGCTTGCTTGCTTTAGCTTATGACTAATGGTTCTTGTTACTTAGTTCCAAACGTAGAACTACCGTCCCTCTGCTCACCGAGGTTTCGCTCTGGCCCTCCTGGTGAAGAGGCTCAAGCAGCAAGCCAGTTCATTGCAGATGTGATTGAAAAGTAAGAACAATCTTAGTGCACTTAAAACACAACTCAGCAAGACAGTTTTCTGTTTCCTGGTTTACAGTCTCATTTTATTTCAGTTCACAGATAATAGAAAAAGAAGACTTATGTATTGCAAACGGCAAGGTAAGTTATGTCTCACAGTGAAGAGAGATGTACTAACGGAATCAGTGTTGAGAAGTTAAGGTATTTGGGGTTACATACATACAAAAGCAGGTTGTTGCTGCTTTTTAGTCTTTATAGCTTGGTTTACATCTGAAGTGTAGGAATTGTACAATAGAAGTAAGTATCTTTGGTCACATAGCCAGCATTTTCTCAGATTTTGCACCATTTGCTTAACTGCTGTAGCATCTCACATGTACAAACCTTTTTTGGTAGCTTGTTTGGGTGCTATACTGTGATATTATATGTCTGGACTACGATGGAAACCTTTTGGATGCCAGTGCCTTCGCTTTGTTGGCAGCATTAAAAAATGGTAAGTACTCTCTAGAGCAAGAGACACGCTCAGATTAGTGTTGCTTGGAGAAATGTTAGTTTTGAGTCATGATGAATAGGTAGCTGAATCACAGTTAAGGAACTGCTTGGTTCCTGTCATTTGAATGCAGAATTATTAAAATGCAACTCCCAGGTGGACATGATGGTATGGATGCCATAGATGTGTAACACCTGAGGAGTGGGAGCCGTTTGTATGTGTATTACTCCTCTCTTACAAGACTAACTGCTGTTCTGCCTTGTATTCTGCCATGTCAGAGAGCTGAAACTTTCAGCAGTGGCCATAAACAACTTTAATGTCTGGAACAGGTTCTTACCTCATTAATGTATTTTGTGTAGGCAGATGTTGTTGGGGGCTTTGCTTACACAAATATTCTCTCAACAAGAGAGTATTCCAAGCTTAATGTGCTATAGTTTGAAAAAAAAGTTTTCATGCCTGCAGCATGTGGATTGATTATTCACAGGTATGTGGCTTATAAATGCACATAGGAGCCAGAGTAAAGGGGAGCTTTCAGCAAGGCCTCCTTTTCCAGCTGTGAATTGCTTGCCTTTTGAATTCTTAAAGCTGCTTTGCTCCTGATTTCCATCTCCCAACACTATGGTTCTCATTTTCAGAGCGAGAGTTACCTGAAGATCAGATTCACTGATTCTACAGATACATAAAACTCATGAGATGAGACTATATTCCTAGTTTTTGTATGTCCAGTAGACTTTTTTTTTTTTTTGAAAACAATATTTTTGGTTAAATATGGCTCTAAAGTAATGTAGTTGTATGGCATTTTGGAAGCAAGTGATGCTTCCGTGCAAGGAAGGATGTTCTCTTTGAGGAGATAAATTAAATAATTCCTTGGCCAGGTAGTTGTAAGATAAATATTGTCCTCAAATTCAGTAATTTTTTTTTGTACAGAACACCAGTACTGTAGCCAAAACTCTTACTCTGATCAATTTTCAGTGGCTTAGAAGAGCAGTTTAAATATTTTGTTAGTCTTCGACATCTTTAGGCCTACTAAATCCATCAGTGTTTAATGTTATACCATTGTCATTTTTCATCTCTTCAGTACAACTGCCATCAGTTACTATAAACGAAGAAACCGGTTTATCAGAAGTTAATTTTAAACAGAAGAATCCTTTGATGATTAGAAAGCATCCAGTTGCCACGTCATTTGCTGTATTTGATGAGTAAGTTCATAACCGTTTTGTACTTATGTAAAAGAAGTGAAAGACAGAGGATGCTACCGATGATGTTTGTGCTCTTCTGCTAGTGAAGTACATGCAGCCTCTGGCAGTGCGGTTTCACTTGATCTGAAATCCGCAGCCTCTCTTGTTGAACTGCCCAGTAGTTCTGCAATATGAGCAAGTGTGCAGAATAACAGAACAGTTTGTCCAACTTCTTCCTTAAGACATAACTGGTTCCCAACCTAAAAGATACACTTGAAAGTACAGGAATAAGTTTTATGTTTTTGCAGTATCTGAGAAGGAAGAATTAATGCTTTAGAAACCTATGTAAATAACTGATACACAAGATGGTAGTTCTTGAACAGCATGTATCAAGGACTTGGTTAACAGAGGAAGTAATAGTCTGTAAGAACAACATAACCTTTGGATAGCTGAAAACATAATTACCCAAGATGAAGTCTGACCAACACTCTTAAGTCATTGTTCATGTAGATAAAGGATCTTGTAAGACTTAAGAATAACCATATCTAGTAACTTGACTCCTTACCTGAAATTGTTTGCTGGCTTTTCATTAGTCCAGATGTGTTAAGTATTGTTCTGCTGCCATTTACAAGAAATGCATGGATTTGTGGTGGCATCCATTTGAAAAGTAGAAAATGACAAATGAGATGATGTTCACTGTGCTACGAGTCTGATTGATTGAAGATTTAGGTATGTTTAGAGACTTCGGGGGTTTATAGCATATTAATCTGTATATGCAGAGATGATTAATAGGCTCTTTCATTCACATAGGAGATGGGGGGTAGGGAGCACTGAACTCAAATGTTGATCAAGTGATTACCAAAATGAATAAAAGCAGAAAGTGATCATTACTTTAGAGTACTTCTGTTAATTGTTTTAATACCAGTTCTTGTGGGTCTGAAGTGTGATGTAGGCTGGAAGTTAGAGTTCGGCTAGCACCATGGGCAGACATCGTCAGCAGGGTATTATTTGCACACAGCTCACAAACGTACTTGCCAGTAGAAAAAAATGGTGCCTTTGGAAGAAAGCTTTCAATGAGTGTTGGGCTTTGTCCCTCACTGAAACCAGCTGTTGCATCAAACAAGTTACCCAAGTCTCCCGTTAGCTCCTAAAGCTAAATATTGAGGGTGGGTGTGCGTATGAGTGCCTGTGGTTTGTGGTTTGTGTGTTCTGGGTTTTAAATTCCCATTTATTAGTTATTGTACATCTGTTGACACAGCCCTCTACAGAATGTGTTTTACATACTCTGGCTTCCAGAGACATTTTTCTTCTGCATAAAAGCCCTCCTTGAATCAATAAAACTCCTGGGTTGCTGGATCGTGTGGCGGTGGGTGAGGATTGCTGGTGCATAGCACTGTGCAGCTCCACCACGGGCTCCTGTGGCAGCAACCTGTGCAGATAATGAGTCTGACCTGGCACAACTCTCCGTGTGTGCCAGGTCCCTCTATGCATCACGCAAATAGCTGATGCTGCACAGTACACGGACAGAATCAGTATAGCAGTATTTTTGAGTAGGGTAGAGAAGGACTTACGTTTTCATTACATCACTGCTATTAAATGGCAATCTGAAACTGTTAGTGATGTTTTAAGTTTCAGCTTTGAGGTCAAAATTTTCTTGTGCAGTTGGCTTGTAGATTAGATCCTCTTTCCCCCTCTCCCCCCCCCCACCATTGGTTTGCTCTATTTTTAACTTAAATGGTTCAAAGTATCAATATTTAATCTCTCTTAATGGTGTGCGTCATATCATGTGTGACAGCTTATTTTGGCTGCCTTAAGGAACCCAGTAAATCCAGTTGTGACTGTTCCTAGTCTGGTGTTGAAAGTTTTCTGACAAGAAACTGAGAACTACTCCGGTGAATTTGCCATTGGAAGTGAGCTTTGCCTTAAGGTCTGGTAGAGATGAGTGCAGCCTATACGTAAAAGCAACGCCATTGTCTTTGCATGACTACAAAGTGACTGCAAGTGGCAGTTTAATGGCATTTTCATGCAATTGGGTGTCATGGATCTCTGATACTTTGGCATAAAGCTGTACTTTCAGCAGCTGGTATTACAAGACACATGCACATGAATATGTGGAATCTTCCACATTTTTTGTTTGTTTGTTTGTTTGTGTTTTTTTTTTTCAAATCACTGCATTTTGGTAAGAAAACAGACAACCCTGAGCACTAAATCCACCTAATAGTATTTTGTAAAAGACTACAGTAAAAATTAATGTTATGTGTATTTTGCAGTAATACACTGATGCCTCTGCATATGTCTCTTTCACAAGCACACTGCTCATTGTTGATCCAAATGCTGAAGAAGAAGACTTAGCAACTGGAACAGTGACTGTTGTAACTGATGAAGACGACAGACTCTGTTCTGTCCACAAACCAGGTACTTCCACTACACAAGAACCTATGGAGACAATAATTTTTCCTTGACCTAGATGTTAGGTACCTGCTTTTCATTGTAAAATGTAGGTGCTTCATGAGAACGCTGTCCACTTGACTTATTAAATGACTTGCTCTTGAAATTCCTTTTCAAAAAGGTGGCATGCCTGAAGTTCAGGAAGTCACAGCTTGACCTACATACAGCTCAGGGCAGATTTTGAGTATGTCTCCTGTTATACCTCTACTTTGTTTCTGTTTTCTTTGCCATGTGCTCCCCAGGTGAAAGTTGCTGGTCATGAGAATTACTGTATTACTTAATGTGCTCATTTGGAAAATACATTTAGAGATACATAACTGAAGTATTAGTAGAAAATGCTTGTTTCCTTTAATTTTTAGGTGGCAGTCCTCTCACAGGAGCCAAGCTTCAGGACTGTATCACCAGAGCAATTACAAGACAGAAAGAAGTAAAGAAGCTGATAGACAAAGTAATAAAAAGTATTACGCCCAAGTGAACAAAAGGAGAGATCTTTTTGAAAATGGATTGGTAAAAATTGTATTTGTTACAGTGTTCACAAACCTTTCATACTAAATAAACAAATACCAATACTACATTTACAAAGTTCATTTTTTCTAAAATGCTTGTCACCCTTATACTATGTACAATGCTGCTGAGTGGTAAAAAATACAAGAACATTCTGTTAAAAAATTAAGTGATTTAAGGAAACCAGACTAGCTGCTTTATAGGTGAAATCTCCAAGTTCTGGAGGGCTGGCTTCCACAACCAGTTAATTTATTTCAGTGTAATGTCAGAGTTCATTTTCCCACCAGTGATATAAAACTGAATTGATTTTAAGCTTTCTCCTTTTTAAATTGGGAAAAAAAAAAAAAAAAGAAAAAACAATCCCCTCTGAAACAGTTTTGTACTGGGGGGAGAGCAAGTCTCAGGACTGTGGAGGGGCCAGTGTGCCTCTTTTCCTTTTACTTTTTGAGTGGCTGCCTGAATGCTGTTGCTGCCGCAGGTGAGCTGCTTGTGCTGCTGCTGCTGCCATAGCCATTTGATGCTGCAAGAATCGCAACTGCTGCCATGAAGGAGAAGGGGGAGAAAATGCTTGTTAGTGTTGACGTTAAAGCTTTGTTTCACATCAGGAAGAATGAGAGGAAGGGGTGTGGAATAAAAGGAAAGAAAACAAAAGAGGAAGCACCAGGTTGACAAAAGGAATACACCATGTGCTGGGGCAATGAGTACAGTCAAGCAGCACCAGTGGCACAGAAGCCTGCTGAGGGCATATCTAACATTTCACACATGTTTTTGGCAGCTTTGTTTCTTTGCCCTTTCTCTCCATCGCAGTAACTGCAGTAACTCAGCAACTTCAATGAATGTTTGGGTTACATAGTATATTTTAATGTAATATCTTCTCAGTGTATGCATTGTATGTATTTTCTACATGTATCACAAAGAGGAGGCTGTGTGCTAAAAAAGTATTACCATATTTTCATAAAGCAGCTGAAAAACAGAGCTAAAGGATTGCTTGGCCAGAGCTGTCACTTCCACATACTGACCACAGCAGTGCTACATTCAAACTTACATTGACCCTATTTTCAAATCTCTTGGCACCTGGCAGAGCTCACTTAGGTGTGTGCCACAAGCACTCCTTGAATGTTAGCAAATCGGGAAGGTGGATGGCTTAAATGAATAAAAATAAATTCAGTGCTCCAAGCTGAGAGAACCAGATTTTAAATCTTCCACGACAGTTTGCAAAATCCACGTGTTTTTCATTTGCCAGATCATAAGTAAGGACATTAGTTTAAAAATAAAAGTCAAAATAGGGTAAATTTTTGTTTCATTTTGGAGCTGAGAATTGTATTTTTTAAATCTTTATTATTTTTTTAAAACACAGAGTGAAGTTGCTGGATTACTTGTATCTGTTGCTGCTGCTGCTGCAAGGCTTGTTGTTGTTGCTGTTGTAAGGCAGAAGAGAGCTGGAATCTCTGCTGAGGAAGGCTTTGCCCAGGTCTGTTCACAGCAGAGCCAAGCTGAGACAACACTAAGAAAGGAGAAGGGGAGAGCAGGCAGGTCAAAGAGGGCAGGTTGAGTTTGGCAGGGTCAGGGAAGGAAGACATAGGAATAGAGTGTAACAGAAAAGAGGGATCAAGAGGATTAGTTTCAGAGTTAAATTGGAAACAGTGCAGAATAACCATGATCTACACACTCTGTTAGTTAGAACATAATTAGATTATGAAGTGCTTGTGGAGACACAAAGAGGTTTCTCATATTGGATGTTAAGCACACAGTTAAAAGAAATGTTCCTCAATGAAGTCTGGCATGGAAGTTCTCTGTATTTTCTTTTTGTATTAAGTGTGATGTTCATGTGATATCAATTTCCTACACTTAACTGCCAAACAAAGCAGGAAAGTGCATGCTTTGAAGTATTTCCTGTGTAATTCATCTGCCAACAATAAATAGTAAATTGTTCTGATGTAACACAAGACTTCTTTAAGACCAAACTTCATCTCAGTGTGAATTTATTGACACACGCACTTCACTGGACAAGGAGGCTCAGCAAGCACATACCTGTGGCTTGAGGTTGCATAAAATTCCCTACTCCGGTCAGGTTAATTACAGCAGCTTGTTGGGCAGATAATGCCTGATCTTGAGTAGATGGACCTTGGTCAGAGCCCTAGCAAAAATGAAAAGCTTGATCCTTATTACCAAACTTCGGTATCAACGAATAAGTAAATAAAGCCAGTGTGAAGGCAAGCTTTTGAAGTGCCACTTAAAACCATTTAATTCTACACCTTCCAGTACATGTAGATACAGGCTATGTTGTAGTCACTACTAAAGTAAAACAAACAGATGCTGAATGCCCCAAACCAGCTCCATTTTGGCAGAAATGGTATAATGCCTGTCACCCAGCAGAAGTCCCATGTAGTTGTCAACTTCCCTAGAGCCAGCAGAGACTACAGTTCATGGTTGCAATCTTACGATAATTTCCTGTCCCACTCCCAACCCCAAAGTCTTCAGGTGACACCTGAAACCATCCATGTGCAAAGGTCTTTGTCAGTCAAAATGTGCCAAGTCTGAAGCTTACATTCCCATGTTCACATTGTGCCACACACTCCTTGATTTCATAAATAATATAAACCCTGCTTTTAAAATTTGATTTTCAGAACAGAATTGTTCTCACAGTAATCATTCAAATGGAATTAGTGGAGTCTGAGCCAGTGTCTACTGAAGTCAAAGGGTACTGAATTATGACCTCTTCTAGAAGTTAAATTGTGCACTGATTTATAAGTAGGGAAATAAAGTATTACATATGTAATTCAAGCAAGCTGCATAGTTTATCTGTCAGAAAATAAAGAAAAGCTTTTGAACTGGTGCACTTCCAGAGTTGCAATGCTTCTTTAGAATAACCATATGAAATAATGCCACTAAGACCTAAGTAAATTCGACCAAAAGACTACACATTTGGAAGATGTCATCATCTTGATGGAGATGACTAAGACTTAGAAAGTCACAGAACTAACATTTGGGGAAAAACTCTAAATACGAGTTGAGAACATACACTGTTTGCAGCACGGAAAACTGCAGCTCTTTTTGGGCATAGGTTTTTTCCACAAAGCACTTGGACTACAGCATGATGAGCACATACATTCTTGTCCTTTGTGAAAGCTAAGGAATTGAGTATTTGTTTGAGCTCATTTTAGCTCATGACCCTAGTCCTAGTCTGTAATGTGTGGTAAGAGAGAAGTTCGTTAGGGCAAGTCAGCTAATGCAGAAACTGATTTCCTCCAGAACTTTCTGCCACATGAAGAACTAGGCTCACATCAGCCCTTTTGTAAATGCCCTTGAAAGTTTAATGTCTCAAAAATAAAACCCAATGGTATGAGCTTGCATTATTTCTTTTTAGTAGTTCAAATAGAAACTGACATTTGTATTCTGCAAACAAATCCGATTAAACTGTCCTGCATTCCATATGCCATACAAACATTAGAAAGAGGTATCTTATTTATGACCAGTCTGCAGAAGAATGAGCAAAATTATCATGACAAACAAAAAAGCCTTTAATGCTACTTACAGGCAGCAGTACAGCAAGTGTCTTAAGATTACAGCTTTAAAGCCAACTGGTACTTCCTCTGGTGCAAAGAGAACAATTCTGCTGAACTACAGCGGTGAGGATCATAAGCCAGCTCACAGCAGTGTAAGTAAGAACTTGTACTTACTCTGTAGTTATCCTGATTATGGTTTTAACGTATTCATCTGATGTATCTCTACATCAGCTAGTTCTAAACAGGACAACACTAAGCTGATTTTACACCTCTCTTCATGCTGGAGTTAGTATTTAGCCAGTTGTTTTGTTATAGCTCTTTTATACAGGATATAAATAAAGGAGAATAATCCAGATCCAGCCATGGCAACAAAGGCACTGCAGTCTTTGCAGTTTGAGAAGCATTTGGAGGAAGACTTTCCTCCCCTCTGCTTCAGATCTACTGGGTAAAGGCTCATTTACTTGTGGAGATGGGGAGAATAGGAGAAATTGTTTGGTCCATGCACCCCAGGCTGAGGGCTGTTAGCACACACCTGTTCTCCCTGTTGCTGAGGACTATAGGTTGTAAGTTGCTGAGATTGTTGCTGTGGAGAAAACTGTGACAGCGGCTGCTGCTGGAGTGGGTTAAAAGTAAGTGAACCACCTGGAAGCTGCTGAAGATTAGAAACAAAAGGCATAATTCAATCAAACTGCTGAGTTTCCCACTATCTGAGGATAAACATGATATTGATAATGATGTACCCCTTGGAGGTATGGTTTTGGTTCTGTTTGTTGTTTCTACGCTTTGGGTTTTTTTAATCCTTTGATATAAATCAGTTTACAGTTGCTGCTGTTTGTGAAAAAGCCTTATGCTCAGAAAACAAATTATAGCAAGATATTTCCACAGGAAAATAGAGTTTTATTATTTACATTCTGAAAATGTAAAGGCTAGGCTTTGAAAGCACTGTATATTGTTTTCCCTTTTGGAATATTCCACTGAATTTTAATAATGCTTCCAATCAATGAACTGCAAGGTCTAATGCAAAAAAACCCCAAACAATGCTTGAGTGAAACAGCCTTGACTCCTCTCCCTTACCCCAGCTTTAATTGTGCTGATTTCAGCCAAATTATTCTTGGCTCATACAAGTGGTAGAGGTAGCTTGAAAGGATGCACTTCAATGTGGAATCACACAAATACAAATATTCAGTTTTATAGAAGAGCTCTACTGTGGCATAACTGCCTCCCGTGGCTGCCCTCTTCCATGTTTCTGGAGTGTGTACAGGAGTGGAAGGAGGAAGTAAGTAAAGCTACAGCTGATCTTTCACTGGTAGTAATGTTTTGAAGCATGGTACAACACTTCTGGAATGCTGAAACTGCATTTGCAGCTGACTTCAAGATCCAGGATCTCCACCTGGTTCTAGAAACATCCTCTGTTCTGCTTTTAAATGGAACTCTGACATAATAAGGAACTTCTGCTCATGTTTGTATCTCTATGGATGCTTAAGTGGAAAGAAAACATTTACAGACCTTCTTAACTCCCTATCTTACCCAAACTTCTATTTCCATTACCAGAAGCTCTTTAAAGCTATTAATTTACTGCACCTTCCTATGCATGTTAAGCTCAGCTTTTAGGCATTATATGTGTAACCCCTAAGTGATTCTACTGTAGTTTTATATTTTAAAAATAATAATAATTTCAATTTAAAGAATTATTTGCAATAAAAGGGTAGGTGAATCTTGAAAATAAAAGATTGTATTTTAGGATTAATCTCTTGAATTCAAATGTCAGCATGCTTAGATTACTGAGAACTAGCTGCTTTCTTATGAGGTAGGAATGTAATTTCCACTTAGTATCTTTATGGGAGTAGCTGTCTTGCTTATTCTAAGTATTTTAAATAAGCAATTAAAATTTGCAGTAAATGGTTTGTCAAATCAACTGGCTTCAAAGATCAGGGTGGGGGCAATGCAGTACTAAACATGTCTCTAAAGAAATATAGGAAATTATCATTATCATTGTGTCCAAATATATCAATTACCTGTAGAAGATTTAAGGGCCGAAGATTTGATGCATTTTTCAAACCAAAGGGGCTGCCTGTTAAAGAAAACATCTTTTTATTAGTAGGAACTCTTCACTTAATTATATTTGTGTATTGCAATTAATAGACCTTTCCACTGGGATTATTTCTAAACATTTGGAAGTTGTAAAACTGGCTCACTGTATACTTAATACAATGCTGCATTCTCTGTAATATTGGTAAGTTCGTAGTTATCCAGATTCAAATTTACAGAGAGCTGACTAAACAGAAAGAAATCTGTATCACTACTAAGCACTGTAACCTGTAACATATAACCTGTTCATGCATTTACACAAAGGTGAATGTGGAGAATATCACAGCAGTTATTCTTCAGTTGTTCTTCTTCTGGCTTTAAAACATTTTACTGTTTGTACAGTAAATGCAGAAATGTCCAAGCGCTCAGTGAAGTAACAGGCTCTCGGTTTCTCAATCACTAACAGAAAATAATGCCACCGAGGGCTTCTGGCAAGATATATCTGACTTCTATGGCTTTTGGTATTATTCCTCAAGACACTCTTCAAAGCTATGCTAAAGAAAGATGTACGTGTGGTAAGTGATGAGGCGGGTATAGAAATGATACAAACTCTCCAGTAAAATAGTGTCTGTCTAACAGAACCCCCAAAGGTCTTCCACAGACCTCGCTCAATTCACTATTCCTATCTGTTACGTGGGTGACAGCATAAGCATGTAAAAATCTGACACCAAACTTATAAAGGTTGATAGTGTTAGAAAGGACAGAATTAGAATTAAAGGTGATCCCAGTGACTTAAAGAAAGGATCCAAAATTCAGTAACACTGAATAAAAAAAGACGAATGAATACAAAATTGTGAGTAACTAGCTTTTGTGTCTGTACAGCAAGAAAGGACATAAAAAGCTACAGTAAGTCACAAACATATCCAAACCATCCATATCACAAACTATAGAACACACAAAAGAACCTCTTCATACAGTTTACATTTATAAATAACTCACTGTCACAAGATGCTGTAGAGTCCAAAAATATAAATGGGTTCAAAAAACAAACAGATAAATCCACAGACTAGAAGTCTAGCATGGGATATTGAGCACAAAGATCCATGTTGATAGTCTTCAGCTGAGAAAGTCTCAAAGCTGTAGATTGCCAGAAGAGGAACAGGTTGTATACAAGGGATATTTCACTTCACATTTTTGCCTCATCTTAGACTCTCTCCTAAATATCCTCTAATGGCAACTGTCAGAGACAGAATATAAATTGGATGGATTTTTGGCCTAAACCAGTAATGCCATTCTTATGTTAATGTAATGCTGTTGCAAAAAATAATAGATATAAAATAGGCAGACCTCATTTGGGGAAATGTTAACAGGAATGTTGTGAAAGAGATGAGATGCATTTATTCTGCTGTGCTCCACAGTGGTATATCAGCCAAGCTGAGGCTTGTGTCCAGTTTTGGTTATCACATTTTAAGAAGGATGTAAGCAAATTGGACAGTCTAGAAGAGAGTGACAGATTATGAAAGGTTTGAAAAGTACGACCTAGCAGAAAGAGAAGACAAATGTGGGACATGACAGCACGTTTGATACTTAGAAGGTAAAAAGAAAGGGTGAACAATTGTTTTTCATGTCTGCAAGGAACAGGAGGAAAAAAAAAAATTGCTATTAAGAAGATGCACTGTAATTAGAATGAAACATTTTGTATAGATGAACTACTCCAAACAGCCACCAAGGAATATGGGAATCTTCTTTAGTGAAGGTATTTAAAGTCAGGTTATACAAACATTGGTTCAGTATGTTTTAGACAGATTTGACCCTGTTTCAGAATAAAGGATGTAAAGCCTCTTTTACATTCTGATTCCATAATCATACATTAGTTTTCGTTTCTTATATGTTCAGAAAAAATAAACTAAAATTTTAAATCCCGCTTTAATAAATATTGAGGCATACACATTTATATAGTTACATTTGAAGGCAATAAGAAACTACTTAACTGTCCTACTAGACTTGGAACAGACTGCACAGAGAAGTTGTGGATTCCCCATCTCTGGAAGTGTTCAAGGCCAGGTTGGATGGGGCTTTGAACAACCTGGTCTAGCGGAAGGCGTCCCTGTCCGTGGCAGGAGGGTGGAACTGGGTGATCTTTAAGGTTCCTTCCAACCCAAACCATTCTTTGATTTTATGATAATAAAGCCATACCAGGGACAGAATAAAATGCTTCACACATTTAAAAAGTGAGGCCTCTAAGTCATGCCTTTTTTAGTAGCAGTCATCATTATCGAAGTTGCATATAAATGGAATTTATCTCAAACTTCCTAGTGAGCATACCAAACAATCCAGGTTTAGAAATTCCCAAAAATGAATCGAAAGCATAGCCTACATTTAGAATGCAAAAATACGCATGTTGCTCCTGAGCTCCAGCCATCGAATACACAATCTATTCACACAGTGGCCACTTTTGTCCACTGTACTCAAAATGTTTACACACTGTCCCTATCTGCAGGGTGGCTTTTGAACTTATGCACACTAACCTGCTTGAGAGGCAGACTGCATTGCAGCAGGCAGCGCATTTGGTACCAGGCCTCCTGATGGTAAAATGCCACTCAGATTTATACCTGCAGGGGCTATGGCACCAGTGTTGCACCCCAACATAGGGTTTGAACCACTCATCAGTGTCTGCGCTCCACTGTAGAAGAGGAAAGACAACGCATCAAACCCAAGTGGTACAAGTAAATCTGAGTAACTGAAGTTCTGCCCTGTCTCATGACAAGTCATTTAATGTTTGCTGTAAATAGGATCATGGATAAGGCATCAAGGCAGCTTAAAACAATCATTATGCTTAGGGTATAACCAATACATAAGTCCATATTCTCAGGATATACACTTTTTTCCCCCTTTGGTATAATGTATAGACAATAAAACACAAGTGGTTCTTCTAGAAATACGGAAATATCATGAAAGTGGTTGAACTATCGTAACAAAAAGTTAAGGAACAAGTTTATGTTTTCTTTTCGCATTAAAAAAAAAAATCTAATTAATCAACAGTGATCAACTGCTGAATACCTTGGATGGGTCACTCAAGTGTCTGATACTTGCATTGAGGAACACCATGTACCTGCCTTATACTGACCATCTTACATTGATTACAGAATTTCATTTAGTCTAAAAAGCAGTTCACATTATATACACAATCTCTTTCTGACAGCAGCAGTTTTTGTTTTTTTCTTTTTTTAAACCACAAAATGAGTTTTAAGGATCAAAGAACGTTTAACCTCAATGTTTGATCAAATTCTTAGAAACCAGATTTGTTGTTTACCTTTCATTCGTAGGCATGTTAGTACCAAATCTTTCTATTTTTAGTTTAGAGTTGTCTACCTATAATATTTCATCTCCTCTGTAATAAAAAAGTTTTCAAACTTCAAGAGCAAAACCTCAGAAAATACTTAAATTGAGGTTAAGCTTTAAGAAATTAACCTATAGACATGCAAAAAGCTAAAAGCAATACAAGTCTTTCTTAATAGACCTTTTCAATATTCTTACAGTAGGTGTCTTATATTTGAGAAGTACAAATAGTTTCTCATGGCTTTTGACTTCATAATTACAAAGTGAATTGTAATCCACAAAGAGCTTTGTGGATTGCAGATCCTGAAAAATATCTATCCTACTGTATGCTGGACAGTTCTGTACCACTCCCACCCTCCACACCCCAACAACCAACCTTCCCAGGGCAAATTAAAAGCCATCATAACTTACCACACAGAGCCCACTACATTGATGAAGTTAAGTCCTGCAGGGTTTGCCATGACCTGGGTGGATGTTGTTCCTGTAGTAATGGATGTTACCATGGTGGAAAGAGGAATGGTCATTACAGGCAGTGCCTGGCTCAGAGACATCTGCTGCTGAGCAAATGGGGTTAACAAAGTGGGCTGAGGGGTGAAGCCTGAATCGTGGGGAGTAGGGGTGGCAGAAGGGGTAATAGGAGTTGAGGTCTGAGCATCAGGAGGGTGTGGGGTCGATGAAGGGGTGTTGGTTGGAGTAGGAGTAGATGGTTTAGGAGTTCCAGACCCTGCTCATTGAGAAAAATAAAAAATGCTAGTTTGTTATAAAAGGCCAGCCTTTCTGTATAATAAGGTTAATGGAATGTTATTTAGCACTGACAATCTGCTCCATTTTTCAGACTGCAAGTGTTAATTTCTACATGACAAGAGTGTTGCAGCACGCACTCATTGTTAAGGATGCAGCATAATCACACAGAAAACCCACTCTCCATGCTTAATTCCTCAAGCCATACACCACTTCGTATCCTCCATTAACGCCTCCCATAATTTATCATACATTAAGTCCTAATTCCATTCAGAAATACTTAAATTAAAACAATTTCTTAGTGACCATTTTAACGTAATTAATGGTTTTGTCCTAAAATGTTAAACATACAGTCTATATGCACTGCCTGCACAATAGCATCGTGTTAAAAACGTATCATGGAAAACAACAGAGTCAACAAAGAACATGTACTACTGCAATAATCATGGGGTTGATCTAAGTTTCATGAGATAGTTAAACTTCCATTTACCAAATTTTGACCAAATAAAAATATTTTTTTAAATATTTAAGAACCAAAGGATAATACTGCATGTTTAAAAGTTAATGCGTAATTTCTTCTGCTTAAATGTAGATTGTATAGCTATATTTGTTGTGGACGCAGTAAGCACAGTTTATCAATAAAAAAAAAACCAACAAAAAACCCCAAAGGCTTGAGGTGGTTTTTGTTTTGGTTTTTTTTTTCTGGGCTTTTTTTAGCTTTCGTGTCCTGCAGAAAGAAAGGAAGTAAATGTGAATGTTGTGACCAGAGCCTTAAAGTAACAACTGTGTGCAGCAGACTTACACAATTCATAGCACTAACATAAAAACAGAGTCAATATGTTAGAAGAAAACTTTTATAAGTTTTCTGTTTTTCTTTGTGCAAAACAAGAAGGCAGAAAAACTACACCTTTTGAGCTATCCAGATTTTAAATTATTTAATGCAAAAAGCATATAATACTGTGCAGAATACTGGAATGTGCAGTATACAATTATTCATAAAAACCTGAAAAACTGCAGCTATGATTTCTCATTGTACAAGTCTGTTCTTGAAATGTCTCAAGACACATACATATTTTAAAAAGCGTTTATGATCTATAGCTATGATTACAATGATCCTGTCAGTGTTAATAATAATACTTAAACTAGGATGTCACTTATTGAAATTTACATTTTAACACCTGAGAATATGGTGCTATCAGCAGCAGCATCACCACCACACTTGGAATCAGCAATGATTTGTAAAACAGTGCAGAAGTGTTTTTAAAAAATCATCTTATTGTTTATTGTATCACCACCTTGGGACTGATCAGATTATATACATACATAGAGATACAACTGCACCAGCTCCTATAACATTTAAAAAACCAGATGCTTAAATTATGTAAAAGCAAACTGATCTAACATACTGTTTTTACACTGGAGGAAAAAAAGCTACACTTTGGAATTTTATCTCATCACATCATCTACCAGCCTTTCATAAATGAGGAGATCATACTAATTGCATAAAATGTATTAAAACGTATACACAGAGGGTGCATACATATATACAGAAAAAACGAACACAGTTACAATAAACATAAAATACATACAGTGAACAAGAGACCTGCCTAAGGCTGCACAACTTATACAATTTAGGGTACACTGTACACTTAAGTTTCGTCATTCCACAGGTTAAGTAGTTTATCTCAGGAAGCATTTATGCAAAAGCCTAAGATTTAATGGAGAATTTAGGTCGTGACTCACTTTGTGAAGAGCTTGCAGGAGACATGGCAGCTGGAGAGAGCATGCTAACTTGGTTAAGATCCATAGATTGTTTCCGAGAAAGACCAGGAGGCTTAGAAGGAGGAGGAGGAGTTGGGGATTTTAGATAGCCACTTGACTGTTGCGGACTAAAAATATTACCTGAAAAAGCATAATTAAAATACATTATTGTTCTGTGAGTACATGTTAACTCAAGTATTTGTTAGGATACAATCTTGTGAACAATATAATCAGAAATAAAAAAAATTATGCTTTTTTCACAGGTAAGATAATGATTTATTTTCTTTTTTTTAATTAAATCTTTACTAAAGGAATATGATGTCATTTTACAACAGGCAGAACACATAAAAAAGGAGATGCCCAAGTCAATAAGTAATTACCTGAAGAGCTACTTCCTGAACTTGAAGGTAATTTGATGGGAGGAGGTCGGTGTTTTACACCTTTCCCCAATACTGAAGACTGAACAGAGCCTGATATACTTTCTGGCTGCTAGGAGGAAAGAGAAATTAACACTACCACAGCAATAATGAGAACTTCCACATATTTGACAGAAAAGACAATTAAATTAATTTGCATTAAGACTTCTCAACCATGACAAAATTTACCTTCAAACATTTCAGATTTTTTTTATGCATTTTAAAAACTTAACCTATGACTGAAGACTCTCTTTAGATAACATGCTTACCATCAAGCAGCAGCTTGAAATTGCAGGCAAAATTTAAACTAAGCAAAAAAAAAAAAAAGTTTAAAAAAATATAATTAAGGAGTTTCACTTCTGCTGCAATTTTGAAATCCTTCCTAGTAATTTTCACAAATGCAGAGTGACAGAGGAACTTTAAGTAAAAGGGCAATTTGGTCTTACTTGAAAAATTACATAATTTCATTTATTCACCATCTGTATATATCTGCCATTTACAACCAAGATGGATCCAGAGAACAGGATCAGACTTCCTGATTCAAAGAGTACATTTAATTACATTCAGGAAAATTCTGAATGCATGGAAATCAATATACATTTTCCCATTGACTTCCATGGGATCAGAACTTCACTGATCTTCTCAGAAGAAAGATGCTCCCTTTTTGTTTGTTCTTATGACCTACTTATCAGGTTGTTTGAACATAAACTAACTTCAGCTAAGCAAATCTGTATTTCTCAGTCACTCACAACAGACCCCAAATCCATAATTTCAATAGCTGACACCATAAAAACAGTGCTTTGATGAGCTGACTCAACAGTAAAACACATTTAAAGTTAGTTTATATATATTTACCTATAAAGCAGGTATCCCGTAAATGAAAGTAAAACTGCTGAAACTAGAAAATGAGGCTGTCAGTATAGTGAATGGAATATTTCAATGCCGAAGCCTAAATTAGATGTGCATAAGCTAACAAATCAGACCATTCAGCACTGTGCAGAATCTTTTCTGAGAGCTTAGCTTCTGCTGATTCTCAGTGATAAGAGACACTCCCTCTATATGTTTCTAATTGCTTGCTTTTCTACTACTAAATCCTGCTTTCTTCACTTTGAAAATAAAGACTAATGTCCCATGTAAAAGGAGACTAGATTATTAAATACAGTAACCCAAGTAACTCTGGTCTAGCTTTTGGTGGGGGCTTGGACAGTCAGACAGATGACTTCCAGAAGTACCCTCCCACTCCAAGTTATTCTATGATTTTAATGTATTCACACAGATACACATATATACAAACACACATGCACACGTCTGTAGGTGCATACACACGTACAGAAACACTCATACTCTTTTCTGCAACTGCTGATCTCCACATGCTGTTCTTCTGGCTGACACCAAGAACTACCTCTTTCAGACCAAAGTTGTTGCAGTTTAAAAGCAGTTACTTAGGGGGAAAATGTAGCAAAGAAAATAGCCCAATGGATACAAAATTCATTTCCTAGTTGGAGCCCTAAATACAGCTCACTGCTAGAGTACTGAATCTGACCAACGGAGTCCGAAGTAGCAAGTGAAACAGAAGGCAATGCCAAAAGGCGTGAAAATCTAGGAATGCAGGAATTCCTATTGGAATTTGTGCATGTAAACACATGCACTTTAAAGTTTTGGTGTTGGAGTTTTTGGTGGGTATTTTGGGTAAGTTTTTTGTCTTTTAAGTGAAGAGAAAGTAATTTTAATAATTTCTATGGATAAAAGAAAAGAAGTTCAGCTACGCCATCTGCTTCTATGCTTACTGACATATAAAATATAACCCATAGCTGCATTTTACTATACTGTTCTGTGAAAGGTTCATTTGAACATGGGAAAATGCAAAACTTGGAGCTAACTATACCATACGTTAGGTGGGTGGGTGACGCAAAGCTGAAAGACACATTTGAACAGTGAAAATAAAAGTGCTTTCCTCTAACTTTCCCAATATATTCACACTGAATGATTATGACAAAGCAAAAATTATTCTAACAATCAAGTGCAAATGAAAGAATTGTATGGCTTGATAAACTCACTTCTATTTCCTTCCCTGGAGAAAGATGACTAAGATTGACTGATCCACCTGAATTATGAAACATTTTCACAGGACATTTAGCTTCATTTTGTACTAACTCCTGATACTGGTTCACCACTCTGAAATAAACAACAAGAACAAAGAGATTAACAACTGTGAAGTTCAAAGTAGATATATATATGTAAACATATAATTGTGTATGTTACCTGGTCATATGCTACACATAAGTAACATAATATATATTTTACACATAAGCATGTAACTATATAGAGATGCACATATATAAAATATATCTAGATATCTTTCTACTTTATGTTCCTGGGCACTTTCCTTACATTTATTCTTTTTCAACTTTTCACTGTCTTTTCCTGATGCCTATCTGGAGGAACATATGTAACAGCAGACAGAACAGTTCCCTTCATGGGGATCCCATTCCTTTACAAGTGTTGAGGATCTTTATAAAGCTGTTAAAGATGTAGCTATAGAGCTACCTCTCTATTAATCTGAAAGAACCAAGTTGAGGGAATACTGTTTCACAAACATGAGCAGAATATACAGAGTGACCTTACATACTTGAAAAATCAATCTGAAGACCTGTTGTCACTTATTGTCACTGTCTTGTTGGCAGACTGAACTTCAGTGAAAAACTGCAGGAACATTCCATTAGCTTACACCTAAATGCCATGAACTACACCTTATTTTGGTATAGCACTGATTCAATATGTGTCATGTGACTAATGCAGACACAAGCAAGGGCCCAAGACACAGCAGAGGAAAGGCTGCAGTGTACACTTTTCAGCAATTTGATTTTAGACTGCCATAAAATTAAAGTGGTATCAGAGTAATAAAACACCATGTGCTCAAAAAGGTGGCCCTGCCCTCCTTCCTCCTCTACTGTTTCTTCTTGTCCTAGTCCCTGAAACCCCACTGCTTATCCTGACAGAACGATCTGTGCAATCCAGTAACAAACATGATTAGGAAATAAATCCCTGTTAAAACTAGACCCCTGTGTATTGTTGTTTTAGTTTTCAGCCAATCAATCCCCCAATTCAGCTTACAGCACAAACAAAAGTCTTTATTAGCACAAAGAAGGAAGGAGAAAACATAAGCAAAGAGTTTCTTGATCAAAACTATCTATTAAAATGAACATTATTATTGGGTTTTGACCAAATTGAGGACTCATCTCCCTGCCTGGCACATAAATGGGGGGGTGGAGCAGAGATTGCTTTTTAAAGGTTCTGTGCTCATACGCACAAATGCAGGTACCTATGTGACGCACACACAAATATCCGAGGAAATACTCACTTTGCTGCTTGTTATCCCACAGTTGCTACTCCTAATCATTCTACAGCTAATATATACTGGAAAAGTGTTTTGTTACTTGCTTCTCTAAGAAAGCTGAATCAAGTCATGCAAAACACGCAAAAGTAAGTTGTATACATCTTAAGTCCTAGATTACACTTAAAAGTTCAAATGAATTATTTTCATGACTGCTAATTTACCATACAAAATGTCAAGATGAAATTCCTGCTAAGTGCCCTCAACATTTACCTGTGTAATGAGGAATAATTGTGCAAATAGCTAACAACATGCTTGAAATTTAGGTATAAGCTGTATTCACGTATTTGCTTTTCTCTGTTTTTCCTTGCTTGTTAAATACAGAAACTGCACACTACATTCTACTTCTTATGAGGATTAATTTCTCTTATTTTCTTCATCTGCTCTGCATTTGTTTCCATATAACCATAACATTAGCAGTCATAACGGCTAGAAAGTACAAAATCAATTATTTGGCATCAAGCTATACGGTTGTACATACTATATTAACTTACCTTTCAGCATCAGTCTTGGAACCAATAAGGAACCTGAAATGTAAAATATAAAATACATTTTCAGTCATGAATTGGATTAAAAGAATGTTTTTATCACCACACAACTTAGAACAAACGTCGGTGCTGTTCTTCTTTCAGATCTTCTTAAAATACAGGAGATACTGTATCCATTTAATGGACTGGGTTATTATTTGGTACCTGAATTACAAATGTGGCTTCATAGCTATATATACAGCACACAGAGAGTCTCCTTTAAGAGTAATAGTAAATTATCTATGAAAGGTAGAAAATGGAAGTCTTACATTTTATACTTAAAAAAAAAAAAAAAGGGAAGTAACTGCTACAGGATTGCTACTGTGAAAAGTACAAGGGAAAAGTTACCTATAAATCAACATGCTCATACTGAAACATATACTTAAGTGTCCTGTATGTCAAAACCAGCCCCATCTGCAACATTTTAACAAACATTTAATTTCCATTGCTTGACTTCACTTATGCAAGTTCATGATTTCCTGGAACTCCTAAATAAGCATTTCTATTTTGTGCAATACTTACGGCTTGCAAACTTACTACTTCAGTGATTTTTACTTTTTTTTTTTTCTAAACACAGACCTCCTCTCTAGCTCAAAAAAAAAAAAACCACAACAAAACACCTCAAAAAAACCAAACCAAACCCAACCAAAAATCGCTTTATAGTAGAACAACAAAAACAGATTCTGAGCCTTTTGCTTTACGTGACAGTTTTCTAATGAAGAAATACCCAAATTTTAATGAACTTCAACTGGCAATCACAGAATTGTTAGGGTTGGAAGGGACCTCTGGAGATCACCTAGTCTAAATGCCAAATGTCTTAAAAAAAATGGACGAGAGCAATGATTTCCAAAAAAACCCTGAAGCATTTAACACCTATAAATCCTTTTAATTCCCAACCTTATTACACAATTATAAGCTAGCACTGCTGTTCTAGGAAGATCAATACTAAGTACGTGTGCTGGTTTTGGCTAGGACAGAATTAATTTTCTCCATAGTAGCTGGTATAGGGCAAGGTTTTCAATTTGTAGTGAAAAAGTGTTGCTAATTCAGGGATGTTTTAGTTACTGCTGAGCAGTACCTACATAGAGCCAAGGCCTTTTCTGCTCCTCATCCCATGTCATCAGTAAGTGGGAGGCGCAGGGCTACACATGAAGCTGGGAGGGGACACAGCTGGGACGGCTGACCCCAACTGACCAAAGGGATGTTCCATACTATGGCATCATACTCAGCATATAAAGCTGGGGAAAGAAGGAAGTGGGGGACATTTGGAATTACAGCATTTTGTCTTCCCAAGTAACTGTTACACATGATAGAGCCCAGCTTTCCCAGAGATAACCAGTGTCCTGGTTTCAGCTGGGATAGAGTTAATTTTCTTCCTAGTAGCTGGCACAGTGATGTATTTTGGCTTTAGTCTGAGAACAATGCTGATAACACACTGATGTTTATAGTTGTTGCTAAGTAATGCTTACTCTGATCAAGGACTTTTCAGTCTCATGCTCTGCCAGTGACGAGGGGCACAAGAAGGCAGGAGGAAGCAGAGACAGGACACCTGACCCAAACTAGCCAAAGGAGTATTCCATACCACAGCACATCATGCCCAGTATATAAAATGGGGGTGTCACCCGGAAGGAATTGTTCGCTGTTCCCATCAGGCTGGGTATCAGTCAGCACATGGTGAGCAGTTGTGTTGTGCATCACTGCTGTTTGGTTTTGCTTTTGTTGTTTCCCATCTTGCTCTTTTTGTTATTTCCCTTTTCATTATTATTATTAGCCTTAGTATTATAACTTATTTTCATTATTAAACTGTTCTTATCTCAACCTACAGGTTTTACTTCCCCCCAGTTCTCCTCCTCATCTCACTGAGGATGGCAGTGAGTATGTGGCTGCATGGTACTCAGGTGCCAGCTGGGGTTAAACCACCACAGCCAAACACCTGCCTGCAGGTAGGAAGTGGTGAACACATTCCTTGTTTTGCTTTGCTTGTGTATGCAGCTTTTGCTTTATCTATTAAACTGTCTACCTCAAACCAGGAGTTTTCTCACTTTTACCTTTCCAGTTCTCTCCCTCCTCCCACAGGGGGTGGGGGAGTCAGGGGAGACAGATGGTGGTGAAGTGAGCAAGCAACTGAGTGGTGCTCAGTTGCCAGCTGGGGTTAAACCACAGTAGTATAGAAACAAACAGTAAATAGTTCAGTCTAGGGATAAAACATCCTGAGTATTACGAAGACTTTAAGATTTTAATAAATAAGTTGAAAAGAGGAGGCTCAGGGGATATGTTATAGCAGCCTTCCAGTACCTAAAGGGGTCTACCAGAAAGCTGGAGAGGGACTTTTGACAAGGATTGACAGAAGAGGCAGTGGCTTAAAACTGAAAGAAGGTAGATTTAGATTAGACATTAGGAAGAAATTCTTTCCTCTGAGGGTGGTGAGGCACTGGCACAGGTTGCCCAGAGAAGCTATGGCTGCCCCATCCCTGGCAGTGTTCAAGGCCAGGTTGGAAAGGGGTTTGAGCAACTTGGTCTAGTGGAAGGTGTCCCTGGCCCATGACAGAGGGGTTGGAACTAGATGGTCTTTAGGAACCATCCTATGATTCTATTTAAACCCCCCCCCCCCCCAAAAAAACCCAAAAAAACAAAACCCAAAACTTTTACTAACAGAACTAAAAAGTGTTCAGGCTCACTGACGTTTGTCTTACTGAAATTTACGGGGCTTATTCTGCCACCTCCATATTCCAGATTCTGCCATACAAAGAATCTGGTACACACAACAAAAAGAGCCAAGAATAAAGAACTTTGAACAACCACAGGCAACAATAGCGGACTCAAAACAATTCAAAATGATGAAGCTTATAAGGAGCTCATGTTTTTCTTTATCCTTTATTTAGCCTAAATTTCTCTGTGTAAGGATAAACATAATCAAGTCTTACGTTTTCGCAGCATCAGGCAAATTTTGACAACAATCAAATTTATGAGTAACACTGAAAAAGAGTGCTAACAAAGTCTCACAGTGCCTCCACAATTTGAGTGAGTTGGTCTTTTGTTGTTGATGTTGGGTTTTTTTATTTGGTTTTTGTTTTTACAATATATCCTTAATGTAAAAGCACATGCAGATTTAACATAGAAGCATATTTAAGACATGATGGTTGAATATAGTTTTTGTTTTGGTTTTATTGTGTTCATTAGCTGAATTTTTCAAACAAAACTCTTAGATTTCTAGCTCTGGAGTATATTTATGACTGAAAATGAGAAATAATGTTTGTCTTCCTTCATCTACCAGATCGCAGCACAGTTTAAAAGAACATGTAACTTACTGTGATGGAGTTAATAGGTTGTCATTTTCTTCATCACCTTTGAGTGTCTGAATTTTACCATAGTACAAAGGATTGCCAAGAGACTGAAAAATGGTCAGTTTTGTTTTTTGAAGCTGATTACCAACTTCACATTCAAACACATAATCATCTTTTATTTCCTAAAAAGACAGAATAACCAAGTAAGTCTTAAGCAAGTAATAACAGAAAAAGACAGTAAAGTATGCTAGTTCTATACAATACAGTAAGAAACACTCTATAAGAAAGGTAAGTAACACTTTGTAAGAAAAGGTGCATTATATAAAATGAAAATGATTTAAGAGAAAATCTGAAAGGATGAGAAAAAAGAGTTTATCTTCTCTTACAAATACCAAACTATTGCAAACCCAATGCAGACTGAGTAAACCTATACAGAAACAGTTTTATATAAATTACGACAATGCTGAAAAATGTTCCAAGTAAAATGTTGAAGATTAAAGTCTATGGGAACATACTACTTTTTGCCAATATGAAATTACAAAGGTATCAGGCTGTTAATAAAGACAGTATCTTGCCTCTGAAATCGCAAAGAATTAATTAATTTATGGCTAACTATATTAAATGACTACTTCTTACCAAATCACATATTTTATGCGAAAAATCTTAAGGTTCAACTTAAACATTGCTTTTCCTTGTATTTCTGGAAAACATGAGGAAATTACAAGACCAATCACATGCATACTGCACTGCATGAAGCTACAAGTATCTGTAATAATCTTTCTGTGTCTATATAACTCATGGAAGATTAAATTGGAGGAGGGAAGATTACTTCCTCATTACTTTGATTTTGTTGAAATAGGAGGCATTTTAACTAGAGAGAAATTTAGCTGAGGATCTAAACTACTCACATGTGCTGGCCAGACAGTTGGTTGCGAGTCATCAGGCTTGATAGACTTTTCCACTTTAGCGTACTTTTCCACCTTAATGAAAATTAGGATATCAGAAAAGAACGAACAATAGTTGTATTGGGCCAGAGTCAGTCTAGCACAGTTTCTTGTTTTTAACAGTGGCTGACACGATATTCTTAAAAAGTGAGTGCAAGAAGCAGACCAGGAGAGTTTGGTACTTTGTACAGTATCCCCTCTTGTGTTATGCATTCAGAAAAAAGTAAATTGTGGAACCTCCAGAACTTTACGTTTATTCTGTTACGCCATGTTTGCTATGCTAAACTTAACCATGTGAAACATGGCTTAAGAATACAGATTTAAATCACTACCTGCAATGTGGAATGGTGTATTTGTTTTACATGGTCTGTTCACACCGTTTCTCTCATCCAAACTATCACATTACAATTGCAGTGTATTCCAATGTGGTTTAGCTTGTGTTCAGACCTCACAGTACAGAAAAATAATTTTAAAATCTTAAAGTCACTCCCATTTTTTAAAGGTCATTCTTTGACACTGGATACTTTTTCGTCACTTCTTCACACAATACAATGTTCAATACAATTGCTAATAGGAATAATTAGACTTACATCCACTTCAGAAGGCGCAGTCAAGTAGCAAGGGTTCTGTTTCCACATATCTACGCACTGGAGGTGAAAAAGCAGTATTAATGTATTAAGTGTTTTAAATAAATAGCTAGAAGTACGCTAACCAATGTCTCAAAACACTTACATTTCCAGCTTTAGAAATTTTGAGGTCATACTGCTGGGCTCCCTTCCTCTCCTTTCTCTTCTGCAAGTAGTCAAGTAGCCTGAGCTGAGGTGGAGTTGAATAGTGAGCTAGTTCCTGCTGTCTGTTCAGAGATGACCTTGAGTACCTTTTGAAGCACCTATGTTAAAATGACAGGTAAGCTTGGAAAACCATCAAAATTAAATTCCCCACTGCCTATGCACAAACAAAAATATGCATGGAAATGGTACTTAGTGTTTGAAATATTAACTTTAAAATGCCATACTGGATTACACGGCATGCCTCAAACTCTTGATTTTAAATTTTTTAAGAATACTAGTATACTGTTCATGTGTTTGAGCATTAAGTATGGGGTTATTTTTTAAATGCATAATTGAACTACATTGTCAAAATTAGTAACTCACTGAAGTTGTCAAGCTTAAAATATCTGTATATTTTCACAGGTTTCTGCTTATGTATTTATATGGTTATAAACACAGTAACTGCCCTCCATTCTCTGTCTCACACCAAACCTACTGGTACATTAGTGCTGTTCTGGACATTCATTCAACACCTTTGGCTACTATTCTAGTAGAACATTTGTTGATCACCAAGCTCTAATTTTAAAGACAGCTTGATCGATGTCATTATTTATACTTTTTTAGGCATTACCCATTGGTTGTATGTTAACACAGTATTTCAATGCAAATCTAGTTTTAAATATTTCAGTAATTCTGACAGACCACTTTAATTCTAGAGAGCGAAAGCAACTCTTGGTAGAACAAATGTGAACCATTTCAAGCTGTTGTGGAAAAAAGTGAACAACCATGCACAAAAGTGAAACAATTTCAGTGTTTTACATACAGTGAATTCCACATTACTTTTAAGTTTCTAAGAGTCTCATATGCCTACACTTCTGTTTAGCCTGAATGTCAAGCATATAAATAATTCCCTCGATTTCCTCCTTTAGGATTAAACCTGCACATAACTTTTAACAAATCAGAGACTAACATACAACATATCTATTTATACATTTTACATTACTGAGTTGCCATCTGACTCAGTTTACATCTGAATTACACAAAAAGCACAAAAATCAAAACTGCAACATAATATGTTACGAAAATTATATACACAGTCTCTTGATATACAAAAACAAGCATATTACACTATCTGCTACTAACTGAAAGAGTACAATGCCAAGCACATAAAAATAAGATATAATTTCTTGACTGTTCCTTATGTTCCTAATATTTAAGTAGATATTGCATATGAGCAGCAAAATTTTCACATAAAGCATTATTTATATTTTTCTTTGAAAGACTCCATAAAATTGCAAAGAAAGTCTCAATGTGCTTTGCACTGAAAACTACCGTTTCATGGGGCGAGTATTCATCTTCTGCTTGTTGTACAGGAGTCTATTTGTAGTACAGGTCACTGCTATTGAAGGATCAAGACACAAAGGCTCTGCCGTAGCCAGAATAAGTTGGCTTTCAAGTAGGAGTTTGTCTTCCTGTAATATATACAGCTATTAATAAATGTAAAAAATATGAAGACTTTTACACTAATTAAGTTGATATCTACCTATGTGCAAGTTATTTTAGAGATAAGTAAAAAAACGATGGGTTGATAGTCAACAAAAGAAAACAGTCAACAGTTAAGAATCAGTAACCATTATCAGGAGTTAGAGAGCTTTGGGTGAGGTTTCCACGAGGAAAATAAATCCTTTTGAAAAGTAGGGGGCGTGTTGTTTAGTTTTTTGTTTTAAACACAGTACTAGTGGCAAGGAAATCCATTACCTGTCAGTGATTCATACTGATGGACCGATAATCAGTCATAAAGAGGAATCTACCTGGGACTTTAGATTACAATTTGAAATAGATTTGAGCATGGTTGTGGCTCTGAAATACAAACAAGCACATCAGGTACACCATGCTATCCAGCATTTAACTAAAACTGTACAACTGTAGTTAATTAGAATTCTCTTTATTTTAACAGTATCAATAGCAAAATGAAGCTAGAGGAGCAATTGTACCATTAGACTCCAACTGCTCTTCTGGGGCTGATAGCTGAAGATGTCTTAAGTAAGGTAAATTAGTTACAGTAACTCCAACAATTTTTGATAATGCAGAATGACAGTAAGGTCTGATTCTACAAAACTTCCAGCAAATCCTATTGTTTTCTATGGCATCTTCTGGGAAGATGCTACTAAGTTAAATTTGGCAGCTCTCTGGAACATGTACCATGCACCACTACACACATCACTGACAGTATGAATTAATAATAATAAAAAAATCAGTTCTGTTTACAAGATTTTATTAAAAAAAATAATTTATATAAATTTTCTGTAATTCATTGTGTATTTAAGACATCGCTGTAAAGTTCTGCAATAACTGCTAATCCACTGCCCTGGGTTCAGCTACAGCCATCATTTTTTCTCCTTCTTTGTAGCTGGTGCAGTTTTGTGGTTTTGACTTTCAGCCTGGGAACAACGCTGATAATACCGATGTTTTTAGTTGTTGCTCAGTAATGTTTACTCTGACCAAGGACTTCCTCAGTCTCATGCTCTGCCAGGGAGGAGGGGAAGCCGGGAGGAAGCAGAGACAGGACACCTGACCCAAACTGGCCAAAGGGGTATTCCATACCACAGCACGTCATGTCCAGTATAGGAACTGGGGGGAGTTACCCGGAAGGCCCAAATTGCGGCTCGGGCTGGGCATCAGTCGGCGGGGGGTGAGCGGTTGTATCCTCTCCCCTTGTTATTTCCCTTGTTATTATTATTACTGGTGGTAGCAGTAGTGGTTTGTATTATACCTTAGTTACTGGACTGCTCTAATCTCAACCCATGGGAGTTACATTCTTTCAGTTCTCCTCTCCATCCCTCTAAGAGCGTGGGGAGGAAGAAGGCGGGGAGTGAGTGAGTGTCTGCATGGTTCTGAGTTACTGGCTGGGCTGTAAACCACAACACCCACCTGTGTCCATTTGTGGTTGTCACTTGTTATAGAATGCACGTCACAAATTAAAGTCTGAGGAAGAAGACATGATGGCAATTAGCTTTCAACTAAACAATAAAATTTCTTAACATATGTTCAACAGTAGTTGATACGCAGTCTAGGAACTACTTTAACACTGAGCAATGACTTAAAACACTTCTTACTTGCATTGTCGGACGCAAAAGAATGTGCTTGCTTTGGTATGTTGGAGATTTCATGTTACCAGACTGCCTATAGTCACGTATTTCTGCTATGACACATCCACAATGAAAAATGTTAACCTAGTTGAAACAAAAAAACAACTTGTAAACAAAAATATTTACCAAGCTGCCTCAGCCCCTGCCTCCAAAAAAGAAGTTTGATTGTATCATACAAAATTCAGTAATACTATGATTAAAACTAATGACTAATCTTGTCAGACCAGTGGTCTTTAATACATACCCAAAATACAAGCTTCAAATTTAGTTTTTTCAAATGCCAGCATGTAGTTGTAAGAAATCCCCATGCCAAATATTTCATAATGACAAAGAACACAAGACATTTTGCTAGAGCATAAAGTTAAAGTCGCTTGGCAGCCTTAACCAAAGCAATCTCTCTTATATCCTTTTCTCCCCAGTATCTCTTTTTGCTATGTATCGATAAAATATTTATTTGGGGCATTAAATATTACAGTTCCAAATGCACATTTGGAATCACCTACGTGAAGCACTCAAAAAACAAAACAAACAAAAAAAAAAAAACCTCAAAGTATATCTATAAAAATTCTGTTTTTGAAAACAAAACTTTCAAACCTGAGATTTTTCTAAAAGATCAACCAAAATAGGTGGTAGTTCCTCTGCATCCAAATACTCAAGCAGTTCTCCTTCCTCATAAGGCAGACGGATGGTCTCAGAATCTGAATTGAAACAGAACACGCTGCTGTTCTTTTGCCTTTCAAGTTCAGATATTAACAATGTGAAATCTAAAACAAGCTTGCCACAGGAAAAAGCAGGGCCAGTAGAAACCTACTGAAACAGGCAATTTGTTTGCATAGTATTGATTTTAACATCTATTTCTGGAAGAAACAATTTGACTGAAGGAAAGTAAAGCAGGAGTAGCTAGGATAAGCAACTCAGGAAGCTACGGGGAGGTAAGAGATTGGAAGGCTATTAAAATGGCTCATATGTACTGACTTATGTTGCACCATTAGAGACTGTTTCTAAGCACCTCACAGCTATATGTAAATTTTTAGTTCAACTACTGCTGATTTTTGGTTAAATTGGTTTTGGGATTACGCTACACGTAAAACAGTAACATGTAAGCAACAACACATTCTAACTATTTATAAAGCATACTGAGTATTTTTAAAAACTGAAGAGCAAAAATATTACCTGAACCATTTTTTCCCCTGAGCATAAGTGAATAACCCTCATTTCCCGGATAGAGGTTCACTACCAGGCATGACAACGTCTCCTGCATAACCAGCTTCTCGAGTAAATTCACATTTCGCCTCAGCTTCTGCTTTAGAAGTAAACATTACTCATGAACATAGTACTTACTATCAAGTAATCAGTAGAAATAAAAACAATTTGTAAAATATGAGTACTATTTAGATTAATGATGAAGTATATATCTAAACAACCCCAGTTAATTCGACTGTATTCAGCAGTTTGTACATTATGTATTATTATACATACTTACACACAGACTTTAAGAAACCCATTCATTTAAATTACCCCCGCTTGAATTGTAAGTCCAGAGACACAGTTAACAAAAATAACCCTAAGTTACAATGTTGTAAATCTGCAGTGCACTATAATTTCTATCATTTCTATGAGTATCATTTATACACTTACACATTGTTTTATAACAGCAACAAAATATTTAGTACTTTCAAATACTCCTAACAGAAGGAGATACTTCTTTCTAACATTAAAATATTGAATTACAGCATTTGGAAGCTTTCTTAATTGAATTGCCTTGTCTGTATTTGCTGAAATCTGATCCAGCAGCTGCAGAGACTATTCCTTTATTTAACTGTAAGAAATATCTTTTCCAGGTATAAGAAAAGGTTCTTTTAATTAATTAGAATATTTCAAAAGACCCCATACACATCCTACTAATTTAAACATTCAGAACTTAAACCAATGAATTCTAAACCTCGGTTTTACACTTTCTGGTTGGAGGCTAGATTTCAAAGCTGAATATCAGGTCTGGGTGGAGCCATTCACTGCAAGTTAACCCTAGCATGCTACTAATCCTGCCAAACTACTCATTTCACATACACTCAACTAAGTAGAACTGGGCTATTTCTTTTTGATCAGGTTTATCTTTCCAGAGATACTGAGAAGATAGAAAGCAGAATCATTACTTATAAGGGAACAAATCAAGAGAAACATACTAAAAAAAAAAAACCCTAAATCCCACAGCAATATAATGCAACATAGCAGATATGCAGAGGAAAAAAAGAAAGAGGAAAACCCTTCCATCTCCTGCTATACAGTTTTAGAACCACTGCCCAAAGTTAACTCTTCCCCGTGCATCATAAATGACGGTGACTACATCTTACTGGCTTTTACAGTTTAGAAATCACGGATACTAACACAAAGAAAAGGTCAAAAATAGCACATAAATCCTGGAGAACTAAGGGGGAAAGAACTGGAGGAGGAGGAGTGATGGGGGAAAACATGTCATGGCAACAACAGAGACTGCTCAGGAAAGCAAATTCTTCACATAAGACTCTGCAGATGCAGCTTGTTACGCAAAACCTTCTTCAGTGAAAAGTCTTATTAACCACGCCCCAAAGTACCCCAAGCCTGGAGACTGTACATGCCTCGCTTCAATTTTCAGACACATGGCTGAGTAGGTGATATAACTATTGGGCTTTTACTCAGACACAGCATGAAGCAGCCTGAGGTACAGCAAATGCCATTTGAGAACAAAGACAACACTCAACTACTCTGACATCTTTTCTCTTAATAATTTAGACATTGTCATCTTTTAATGGAAAAGCTTTTGCCTTTTTTTCCCCAACGTTGGACAGATTAATACTTCCATGTTTAGTTATGCAATGGCATTATAAGAATTCTGGAAGAGTTGATTTAAAAAAGGATCATCAGGTTATATAGGAGAGGTTAAGAACAAATTATTTATACTAAAATTGTATTTAAAAATAAAAAAGGCAATTATAGAAGCAATTCCATTCTTCTATCACTAGGACAGAATCAATACTGCTTCTGAAAGTTGTTACTAATAATAATGTTAACAATTCTAATCCAACTTTACTGTTTTCAAAAGTGAAGAAAAAGGATAATTTAATTAGCACATTATTCCATTGAAAGTACAGGCACTGAATAATTTAAAGTGACTAGTAACTACTCACAGAATTTCTAAATAAACAATTAATCTTTTTCCCCCAGAAATTTATCTATGCATGCAAGTAATTGCTACAAGATTTATTTTATGGAAAGCCTCTGCTCCTTAAACACCTAATAAGTAAAATATATAATGGTAATTCAATTGTAAATGTAATTAAATTGAGTTAATCACATGACTCTCTAATTAAATTTTTTTTGTTTGTTTTTTGGTTTGGTTTACTTTTTGTTGATTTGTTTTTGTTTGCTTGTGGGGTTTTTTGTTTGTTTTGGGTTTTTTTTAGGTTTTGCTCAATAATATTTGGCCGGTTACAGTTTGGGGTTTTTTGCTTGTTTCATTTTTTTGGAGGTTAGGTTGTTGAAGAGGGAGACAACAATCACACAGGGCTAAGAACATTTCTGACACTGCATTTGTATTACCTGAACTTCTTACGACATATTCTAAGCACATTTTAAAATTTAAATTTAAAATATAAAACCTCTCCAAGACACTGGAGTAAATCAGCATTTTAAGCACAAACATTTCAATAAGTACATTTCACTAAGCATGAGAACTTTTTATGACTACACAAATCAGCTTTCTCCTTTGAGCTGACTATTAGAGATATTATGTCAGAGCTGATATTAAGCATTAGTTCAGGTCTGGTCTGGAAAGATTTTAAAGATCAAGGAGTGGCCTGAGGTGTATTATATTTCTTAAGTGTTCATTGCAGTATACTGTGTTCAGACACCAAGCAACAGGCCAGATATACTGCTCTGTTACACCAGCTAGAACTCAACCCTCTCTGACTTCATCCACAAAAAAGCAGCACTCCTCCCTCCCGAACATGCACCACAGTGACAGGGTGATGGCTGGGAGACAGCACAGAGAAGGAACAGGTGCTTCGTTTTACTTCTGATGATTACCACTAAATCTTCAATTGATTTTCCCACTTTATGACTGAAAAACTGGTCAAAAACCTTTAAATAAACAGATTGTCTTCATAAAAATGAAATAAAAAAACCCTCTTGTAGCTATTTATTGTATCTCTATGAAGTAGAAGTCTAAAACAAGTACCCTGGGTTCTTCCCTTGACTTTGGGCAAGTTTCATTAACCCCAGCACCACTTTATGCTGGTGGTTTACGCACAGAAGATGCACCTTGAAAGGCACAATTGTGTCACAACTTCAACAAAACTACTAACTATTTGAAAATTTTATTAATGAACAACGCAAAACATTGAAAGAACAAAACATTGTTCTTTCAGGAGGCAGAAAAAGCAAAGCAGTTTTGTATATCCTGACTGAAAAACAAAAAATACTCGAAGCATCGTTTGGTTACAAAATACAAGGAATAAACTGAAGCCTAAAGATGTTTGTGACCTAGCTGGACCAAAATTGGGTCCTGAGAAAAGACTACGTATACTGTGCTATTGGCTGCCATGCCAATAGAGACTAGCATTAATGCAGCTCAAAGACTAGGGCCACACAGCCTCTGTAGTGGAGGCAAGAAAACTTCTGTTTCATAAATAACACCTAAGTTAAGTTTTTGTGGATCAAGCTTCAGGAATACCGTGATCTGAACAAAGTCTGCTTGTTTCACCCCGATGAAGTTAACTTTGCTTTAAAGTTCATTCTTACAGTCAATCATTTCCTCACCTTATACATGCTATATTTTCTTCAAGAACATCATAAGCATGTAATACAATGCTTTATACAATATCCCAAGTACATTCAACTGCATATCATCCATCACCATTATACATCAATTAAGGACAAAAAACCACAATCAAAACTGATATCAAAAGTGATAATTTTTTTTTTTTTTTGGTAGCTGAGTTCCTCAGATTTACTTGCCTGACACAGATACTTCCAGCCCAAACACCAGCTCTGTTTCCACATTCATGTTTAACTCTGCTTCCAAAATCACTGGTTTGATTTTTATTTCTTTCAACTTTTAGATACAGGAATGCTGCACACTAGAGACAAATTACTGTAGATAATCAGCCCCCTCTCTGTAGTGTGCATGTGCACAAGCAGAAGAGACGCTGAGAAGCAATAAAGCTGGGCAGACCGGACTAACAGAGGATGAATAATTAATTAGTACTTTGTGGAAAATCTGGTCTTCCCTATGAACACCAAGAACAGTCATGCTAAGCAATTGATTCTGAAACAGTGATACTGACAACACTACACATGGCATTGATGCTGGCCCTGAACTTGACCACAACTGACTTTAGTGACACATGATTAAGTCAGAACAAACAGGTCACTCAAGCCAGTCCGGGCCTTACTATTCGTATTATATCACCCATTTTGGATTGGATTTCTCTCCATTCTAGACCATTCTTTTGAAATTCTCTTTTCATACAGAGATAAGCATTTCAAGAGCACAATCTCTACAATCTTCTGCCAGTATTCATTACCATTAAAAGCAGATTTAGGGTTACCAGGTAGTCACTGGCCCTCCCATCACCTTGCTTTTATTTAAAACTTCACAAAGATGGTATTATTAAATTACATAGTTTAGTCCACAAAAGTCATAATAATTGTTTCTCTTTCAGTCTTAGCTTTAGATAACTACTACAGTAACCAGAGTTTATTCTTTCTTTAACAAAGGAATTAAGGGAAATAAAGTATTTTCTGAACTTTTCTGTTTAAACAGCAATAAAAAGCTTCTTAGCAATTTCCACTTACCTTTATCTCAGGCTCTTTTTCACATTCTTCTATATATAAATCATAGAGTTTTTGAAATACAGATTTTCTGAAATTAAAAAACAACCTTAACATGTAACCAAAATTAAACCAAAGAAATGCTATTTAAAAACTAAACACTGAAACTCTTACTACCTTCCACTGGATAAATATTTTCTTTTGGGAGGTCTCTGACGGGCACTTTCAATGATATACTAGAAGAAAAAATAAACAAAAAAACCCAACTTATATTGCAAAGAAATTAATACTAAGTATCATGCAACTTTAGATCATTACCAGACAGCATTCTACGTATATAGAAGGTAATTAACTGATATGGCACATAACTGTTTCAAAAGAGTACTAAACATGATCTAACGTAAGTTACAGTCATCAACAAAGACACAGCGCAGTTTAGCTGTGAAACACAACGGTTCATGGCTACAGCATGAGTTGCACACACAGTCTTCATTCTACATTCATGGTTTGTAATTACAGTAGTAAACAACACTACTGTAGTTAACATGGTAGCATACTGAAGTTAATATGCTAAGATACAATCAAATTTATGTGTACTAGCTCAACGAAGTTTACAAATCAAGTACTCCTCAACAAAACAAGACTTCAAGAAGTTTAATTTTCCCCTTCTCTCTTCCATTTACAGTTCTCTCTATAGAGCCATGTGTTATAAATACAACTCGTACATTAAATATTAAAATTAAAAAAAAAGATATCCTACATTAAACGTAGCTTATATTCTAACAAAGTTTTTCTAAATCTCTATTGTATGTCTGAAGTATTTTGACTAACAGTGTAGTCCAGAATTTCAGTGAAGAGAGTTTCTCCCACAGAAACATGCATTTCCCACGACAGGATTCAAGACAAACATTATATCAGATGTCAGCATGAAAGAACGTGAATGTGAAGGCACCTGCCTCTTCATTCTAACTAGGCTACCGCTAAAAATACTAAGAGGATTTTGCCATGTTTCTGCCCACTGTCTCTGTACAGCTCTGCTTATTTCACAGACCACAGATTTGCTGGTGTAAAAGGATAAAACTGAAGTCCTGCGTAGCCTATCATCATTGTACCAGATGATGTTCTCTGTACAACAGGTAAGAGACAAATACATGGCATAGCAATTTTAGTGAGAATTTTGCAAAAACAGTGTTATATATATGGGTGATTATTTACACACGATATATTTACTTAACACTGCTTTTCAGAAGAAATATAAAAATGCAATAGTTATTTTTAACTGAGACCAATATATTATATGCAAACAAATAACTGAACTATTCCTTACCTCTGCACGATCCAATGCCAGTTCTAAAGCTTGTTGCTGCAATAATTACAAATGTTTTTTTTAGAAATCATATTAACTGCTTTAACATCCTTATAGATAAAAAACACCACAAAAACTCTACTACTACTGATATGGATTTATATTTAGAAGATGGGATCAAACATGCTTTGGCACATACTAAACTTAGCAGCTGAAACCTCATGTAACTGCATCAACAGTAATTAATCCCACTACCAACTGTCCACATTTACAAGCTTTTGGCTAAATTACGAAGTCTTAGAACAATGAAAGGCCTTGATTCAACTCCAGGTAAGACAAGAGAAGCAATGCATTCACTTCAGTGGCAGGTGAACGAAGTCCTTAAGAATATATTTGTGACAAGCACTAATAAAAGTAAAAAACCCTGTTACTCAAAAAAACCTTACACATTAAACCCCACAGCAAAAACCTTTTAAATAGGATACACTACTGAAAAAAAAAACCAACAAAAACAAGCAGAGAAGTGTTTTGGAGAACCCTCCACTCTCCAGCAAAGCTTAGAAACATTTCTAATAGGTACTTCTTCCCACATACGTGTTCATGTTTCCTCAGTTTAACCCGCTCCTATCAGTTGTTCATGAAAGCAAATACCTTTACCTAAACCTCAAGGAACAGAAGGCATTTGAGCCATATCCAATACATGGCAGTACCAGTTATTTCACACATTAGAACAGAATTCAGAGAAGGAAAAATACTACAGTAACAATAAAGAAATATACAGCCAATAAGTTCAGGCCTTCTACCATTCACCTGCAGTGTCTCCAATACAAAATTTCTTACCTGTTCTTAAAAAAAACCCAAATAATCAAAAAACCAGCACTTAACAACATGCTATTGCTCATTAGAACCTGCCGCTACAGAACATTTAAACTTCCAAGTGTCTAGGTTTTTAATACGAAAATGTCAAACACTCATGCTTTCTATACAAGTCTAGTGGATAACTGCATGATTTCAGACATTCAATTCACTGACTGCTTGACATTAAGTGAAAATGAATGGTAATATTATAACCTGTTAATAGAATAATTACTATGTGGAGGCAGGATTTATACATACTCAACTGTCTAACATCAATCCTAAATGAAAACACACCACTAGCTTTATATGATAATTCCTACAAAGCACTGGTTTAAGTGTTTAGAAGTCCTCACAAGCTATGAAGACATCCCTGAAAAAACGAACATCAGAACTCAGAAGTAACAAGCAAAATTTTTATTTTGTTTTAGAAAATGCTGAACATTAATGTCATTCTCCTCATAAGCCAGGCAGCTGGCAGACTAGAGCAAAAGGATCTGAAAATATATTTTCTGAATCACAACTTACCATTGTAGATGAAGGCAGGTGACCAAATGGCAAAAAAAAGTACTTAAGAAGATTCGTACAGCAGGCAAAGAATCATATCTTGTGGTCACACTTGGGGTACTGAAAAAAAGAGAGATAATAACTCACTAAGAAACCAAATAAGCATTTTATTTAAATACAACACTTGCAGTGGTTAATTGTACTTAAATCTCACTTGCATAGTATCTTTTCCTTCAAAAGGCGAAACAAAAAAGTTCTACTCAGTGCAGAGGATCCTATTCTAATGACTGCTACTACTCTGTACAATCATTTTACATTAGTTATATTAACCAGTAAAGTAACAGTAAGTATATAACTGAAATTATATAGCCAAATACTCTTCTCTTTTGCAGCAGTCAACATACACACCTCAAATAGCACATCCACAGATGCATACAGTGATAGAATATTTAATGACAAGCAGCCAGGATACTTAGTGTACCCTATTAGGTTTCTTTCTTTGCTTTTATGGAGGTATTATTCCATAAACACTACCTCCATTAGCGGTGCTTTCTAGCACTATTTGAGATGTTAGATTAATACTAACTCACAGTAGGCTGTCAATTATGAGCTGAGTAAAATCTGCACAGCACCAGCACCTTCTCTATATGTTCTTGCCCTCAGATACTATGTCCCTATGCCATTTGACTTTTAAGTTCAGTTAGATAGTTGTCTGATGAAAAAACTATCTCAAAGCCCGACCTTCAAATCCTGTTCTTCACATCATTCCCAAGCAAGAGATGTGAAAACTCAAGTCAATTTTATTTTCACACTTGAACACTACAGTGCCTCGCTATAACTGAAATGTTCACTCAAGAAACTCCACTACGTTTAATTTTAATTTGTAGAATATTCCCGTAGCAGCCACATTCCACACCAGCCACGGATTTGGTAAACACCAAATGACATATGTGTGCAACTTGAGACATCCCTAAACCTTACTCTTACTCAGCTGTTTCAGCGTGGGACAAATTTCAACCAAGTTAAAAAAAAAAGAAGAAAGGAAAAAACC
>NW_009929663.1:6782-27902 GCF_000696875.1 Nestor notabilis | reverse complement strand
GAGATCTGTTGCGCTTGAGAAAAGGGGCGGGTGAGGGGAGAACACTGTGCCTGGAGGTCTGAAGACTTCAGCTCTGAAGGTCTCCTTCAGCGCAGTTATCGCTGAACCTCAGTACCGCACAGACGTTTTGTCTCGGTGATAAGCAGCAAAGAGCCACCAGATGCTCTCAATTTCTACAGAAATGCTTCTGTGTGTTTGCCACCTTGGGTTGAGCTCTGGAGATCTCTCGATTAGCAGCGATTCAGAAATAGTCAGGAGGCTTTTCAACTTAGGCAGCACGGGGATGGCAAAGGAGGAGAACGGGAAAGCTTCCTTTGCACTGATCTGCCTAGGTGTAATGTGCATAGAGATGTGGTTTGTGGTGCCTGTAGCAGAGGGATGGTAGCAAGCTAGTTTGTGAAGTGTGATTATTGCAGCGTAGGAGGATTACATACATAGTTTTGGTATCTTACTATCACAGATGTCAGGAGATAAATAATGGAGTGAAATCTTAAATGCTAATAAGCTGAGTTTGTAAAAAAATTATAGGAGATATGAGGGATAGATGGAAAGGAGGAAAGCTGAGTAAGTCTAATATTGATCATAATTGAAAAAGCAGCTTGCTTTGTGTTTTTTTTTTTTGTTTGTTTGTTTTTTTTTTAAATAAAGGAAGTTTGTTGTATTGGTGAGGGGAAGAGTAAGATTTTTGAACTGGCTGCAGAAGTAGCAGGAACATGCCACCTCAGTTCACAGAAGGGGATGGTAAATGGGAGTGGAAAAGCATCTGCATATGGAAAATTGCCATTTAGGGTGCTAGGGGAGAGGAAAATTCTTCAGTGCTGCTTTTTTTTTTTTAATTAATTTTTATTTTAATAAGCATCACTGTGGTGAGGGATTTATTGCACGTCTTTTATTTTTTGACACCTCCTTGAAGTAGTAGAGAATTTCTTGAAGTGATTCAAATAATTTGAGAGGATATTCCAAAAACTCTTGGGATTTATCTTTTGGAAATGCAGTGGTGTGGAACACTTACATCATCAGCTGAAGGTTCTGGTGCTTCTCAGGGGGTTTTTGTTTGTTTTTTTTACTTTTAAGAAACCCAGGGTTATCTGATTATTAAATAACGATTATGACTTTTTTGATGTTGATAGCGAAGAGTGTGGATGGTTAAGAAAAAGCAAGTAACTGGTTTGGATTGTTTGCTTTGGAGATATTAAAGTCTTAGGTTGAGGATTTATGTTTCTAAGAATACAGCTGCAGTAGATTTTTATGAAGTGTGACTGAAGCTTTTTCTTTGGGAAGTGCTGGTGTTAAAGACTGGAAAGAGGGAACTGTAGTGTGTTTGTTCCATTTTAGAAAATCAGAAGTTTGAAAACAAGTAGCAGACAGTAACTTCTTCCCCCAGCTGCTGAAGTTAAGAGTTTGAGTGTCATAATTATTTACTAGGGCTGGATATTCCCTCTCCTAATTTCATCACAAGGGAAGAGGTTTAACTGGCAGTGTTACGGTAAAATGAAAGGTTTTTTTTCTTAACCTTTCAAAGCTGTCCAGAAAATTCATCCAGACTAAAAGGCACAGATTTAATTAGCTTTGCTTTAATAAAAAAGTGAAACAAAGCACACACCCCCACTCCCAAACTAACAAAATAGTCTACTCCACTTTGTAAACCTGCTTTTTATCATATGGAGTGATACAACACTTGGAAGAGGAGGCTTCATTAGTTTTTACCAGTGTCTGGGGACACCAACTTAAAGTGGTTGAAATAGACATCTTCCCAGATTGGAAAATCCTATTTCTTTTATCAGTGTGCATAATACACATTTCTTTAGGTTAGCAAATTTTTTGTTAAGGTGCAGTAGAAAATGCTTTTTTTTAGAATTTAATCTATTTTGTGCTCATCCAAGATATTCATAGGGGTGAGTACTTATTCAGTAATTGTGCTGTAGGTTCTCTCTTTTCACTGCTTTGATATTGAGTTTGTTTTAGTTTTTGTTTTGTTTTTTTTTTTCCCCTGAAAAGTTCCTCTTTACAAGTGCGTATAAGGGACTGTTTGTTAATAAGGAACATCCCCCAAAAGAGATGCCAGCATGTGCATCTTATTCACCATAGTGCAGTCACTTTCTAGAATCCTGCTCCTTCATGCTTTTTGTGTAGGGGATCCTGGAAACTTTGAATTTCTTAAATCAATTAGTTTGTCTCCTGAATTAAGTGGAACTAATATTTTACTCCAGTTGTATACCAAAACCTGGAACATATCCTGAGACTTCAGTTAACCGTTGTTTTCTGCTACCAGTTGATTTATACGACTTTATTAAGATTAAAATACATTTCCAATACATCTACTACCTTCTCCTTTTCACTGTTCAAAAAAGAAAGAGGAGGGGAAGAAAAATCAGACAGGAAGTAATGTTTTATTTGCTTTTTGGTGTGCTTCAGGTGAGGATGAGAATCAGAATTTTCTTGAAAATAAACCTTAACTGATGAAGGGTTGTAAAAGAATGAATGGTTGAGAAATGTATAGTTCTTTTTCATGCACCCCTATGCAAAATGGAGCTGGAGATACTTTTATTGTTTGCAGTGGCTCTACATCGTGAAATGTATGAAAGATAAAGTCAGAGAGAGCTATCACTTCTAAGATACTGAATAGCATAATTCTGACTTTGTCTTCTTTTCCAGCACAGTTAATATATTTGTTTAGGTAACTAATTATTTTCATCTATGGGAATGTTATTGGAGTGTTATGACTAATTTGTGTATGTTCTGCCTTTCATAGCCACTTTCTTCAACAGTGTTTTGAGAACAAATACTGTATTTATTTGCCCTCTCATTGACCTTTTTCTTGGAGGCAGCTTTCCCAAGTGATTAATGTTTACTTACTGATGTTCTTCCAATTTACTTCAGTAATCCCCCAGTTGCCTTCAGCAGTTGCCATTGGAGTTCTCAGTACAGGAAAGATACGGACCTGTTGGAGAGGGTCCAGGGGAGGGCCACAAAATGATAAGAGGCATGGAGCACCTCTCCTAGGAAAGGCTGAGAGAGTTGAGCTTGTTCAGCCTTGAGAAGAGAAGGCTCTGGGGAGACCTTATTGTGGCCTTTAAGTCCTTAAAAGGAGACTTATAAGAAAGATGGGCAGAGACATTTTAACAGGGCCTGTTGCTATAGGATGAGGAATGATGGTTTTAAACTAAAAGAAGGGAGGTTCAGGCTGGAGGCAAGGAAAAATTCTTTACAATGAGGGTAGTAAAGTACTAGCACAGGTTACCCAGAGAGGTGGTGAATGCCCTATCCCTGGAGATATGCATGGCCAGGCTGGATGTGGTTCTGGGCAACCTGATCTAGTTTAAGATGTGCCTGCTTGTTGCAGGGTGGCTGGACTAGAAGACCTTTGGTGGTCCCTTCCAACTCAAACCGTTCTATGATTCTATGAATTGAGTCAAGTTAAGATGACATTCTGGGAAATGTGGTTTAACTACACTGTAATTTGTGTCTGTGAGCTGAAAATCCATTATTGAAAGAGTGGACCTAGACTTCTCCGTATAAAGAATCTGGATAATAACTGGTATGCATATCTTAAACAGTTTATACCACCTAATTCATGCTATATGTTTTTATTTGGGAGGTTTGTTTTTTTTAGCACCCATTTGTTTTATAAAAGAAGGGCAGTATACTTAATGAAGCATATACTAAGACTTCACATACTACAGGTAATTTTATTTATTTTTTTTTTTTAATCAGTGTCTCTTGGAATTCAGAAATGGGAGAAAACTTAATGGATATCCTGATGTATTCAAATTTGAAGGCTACTTGCTGTTACTTGAAGAATCTGGGTATGCCCAT
Source organism: Nestor notabilis (assembly GCF_000696875.1). Classification (NCBI taxonomy): domain Eukaryota; kingdom Metazoa; phylum Chordata; class Aves; order Psittaciformes; family Psittacidae; genus Nestor; species Nestor notabilis. Next base: position 24,086 of record NW_009929663.1, on the reverse strand, counting down.
CTTCAGTAACATAATTCTGCATTCTTTCACAAAATCTCTTAATTGCTTTTGTAGCTCAGTTTCTCTTAATACTGTGACTGTATGAATTTCGATATTTTTAAAGGATAGCAGGGAAATGAAAAGAGTTAATATAAAATAGCAAGATATTCTTCAGATGTCTTGTGTTTATGCTGTAACATCTTCAATGGGGTATCTGCAAACTTAAGGGTACCAAGCTTCTTTTTTTGTTATACGGCTGAATTTTTATGTTAGTTGTTATCATTTGACTGATGATGTTGTTAATTGGAGAAGACATTTTTCTGATTTGCTCTGCTATGGATGCACTCAGAATCTACCCATTAATTTCTTGAATGAAAGGAATAAAAGAGAGGAATAAAAGAGAAAATAAACAGGGGGAGTCATCTGTCCGGCTAAAAGTATTTGTGGTGACAGCTTATGTTATAAAAGTCTTTCATACTGGAAAAGAAATACTTTTAGAAGTTCCATAAAAATTATGTGGAAAGGAAATGAAGGATACCTGTGCATACACAAGTCTAATTTTAGGAAACCTTGTTTAGCAAGACTCGTAAGTCTTTGAATAACCTGGGTTTGAGTAGCTCCATGGAAGCACTGTTGGTTGAAGTAATCTAGAGGCTGACACATGGAGCTGGAGTCAGTTGACTTCAGCAGGGTTTGGAGCTGTGGAATATGGGAAGATATCTCTTAAGATCGCAGGAGGCAAACAGCTTTCATTTTTGAAATGGCATAAGATAGGACAATACTATCCATGTATGCCGCTGCTATGATTTGAGAAATTCTGAGTAACAGAAAATTTCACTTTGATCTAGGTTTTGATACATGGATGTGTTAATGACATGACACGGGGATAATCACTTGAACTACAATTATAAAGGAAGATCTACTGCAGAATGAGATATTTATGATGTAGTTATTACATATGAAGATGATTGACCATTGTGGCCAAACTCTACTGAATTTAGTCAGAGGAGGATTTCCATTGACTTAAATCAGTATTTCCATGAGAAAGAAATAGGTCCAGTTCTTTAAAAGCAATTTTACTGTCTCAAGTAAAATAATTAGTAGACTGAAGTATATCAACTAAAAATTCGTTACATGGTTTCTGCCTATTTAAGAATAATGCTACTATTAAAAAACCCCAAACCAAAACAACAAACCCAAACACCTTCTGAAATGTTTTACCTGTTACTTGCTCTTCTGAGGAGAGAAATAAAGCAGTTGTTTGATTTCATCTATTCTTTCATATGATACACAAGGGTTGTTGCAAATAGGATTAAGAGATCAAGTCTTTTAAAAACCTGTTTGAACAAATAATTTTGTTAAGCCTGCAGATCTATTAACCCAGGTTGTCATTTTCTACCAGTTTCCATAAGAATAATATTATTTGAAATAGCCAGTTTGTGGATGGACAACATCCAGATAAAACTTGAGAAGCAACACTAAGTATTATGGGGGTTTAGTCAGATTCTTTATTGGTCCTGCCTATCATTGCTGAAATAATTTTCCACTTATCCAAGTCCTATGCAGATTCCATCAAGAACTAGCCTTCCATAAGAAGCATAAAGCATTGATGTGTTAATTTATGTTTATATAATGGAGAGGGGAGTAGAAGTGGCTTTAGTTGCCCAGTTAGGTTTTTGTCATACCTCTATTTTTATTGCGACCTTAGAAGGATACATTGCTCTTACTTACTGTTCTAATTACCTAACTAGAACTGCTAAAAAGCAGACCAAGGTTGATTAATAACTTCGTAATTCAGCAAAATCCAAAGTAATACATAATATACTTGTAGCATATGAATTACTTATTAGGGTATGAATGAAAATTCTCTTTTCAAAATTGCCTTTATAGTTAGCTAATATTAAATAGATTATTCACATTGCAGTTGTAGCCTAGGTAACAATACCAGTTGTTTGACTGCCTATGAGCTGAAATTCATACTTCCAATTAATATATGAAAATCATAGAAGAAGTTGCTGTGCTCATCGCTTTGCCCAAGAGGTGCCATTTGGAGCATACTGTGAATTCAGTTTAAAACCAAAATCATTGCCATCAATTTTCTTGCTACTAAAGCACATTGCACCATATTCAGTCAAGCTGCAAGCAATTTCAAACCCATTAACTTCATGGACCTTTGTACTGCAGCTGCATTTGGCTGGTATGAAGTTGGGTCTGTACTTAAAATACTGAAGAAAGAGACATAAAGCAGCGTATGGAAGTCCTCATGGCATGTGTCACAGGCATGAACAGGTAGGGAGAAGTAATTCTGTTGCTTATTATGAGTAGTTTTCTGTACTAATCACATAAAATTTTCTTCTTAATAACAGGAAAGCTGTAATCAAAACTGCAATATTACTATGTCAATATTATGTCATTGTGTTTTCTTAATTAGTTAAAGCAAAATAAACTGAAGATCCAGGCTTTTGGGGAGAGGGTAGAAAAGGTGGATGTGTTAAGTACACAGAAGACCGGTTAACAGGAATAACAACATTATCTTTAAAGATTTTGAACATCCCATACTTGTAAACTAGCATGCTTTGAGATAAGAACAAAGATCGATGTGCTCCAGTGACCTTGATTCAGCAGAGACTCGAGACAGGAGTCATAAAGAAACAGAATAAATATGTAACGGGAAGAGTGTGATACTTCTGTCAGTGTACTCTACAATGTTCAGGGATATGTCATGTTACATCTATGTGATCTTCCTAAATCATCTTGGCAGATTTTTTGTTGTGTGAATTTTTTCTTATATCTGTCAATACTTTGATCTACTTGGTTCACTATGTCAGCAACTTAAGGGAAAAATGCTGAAAGAAGCCTGAAAAAACTAATCTTCAGTCCCTTAGTTGCTGTGTTGTAAGTTGTGGAGTAATACTGTTCCCTTGCTCAACTAGTATGACATCCGTAATTGTATGTGCCATAGCGAAGCTGCCCATCTCTTGTGTGTCAGGCTCCAAACTATGTTATAGGTATGGACTTTCCAGCAATTTTGTTACATTTCCTGTTTTGTTTGGTGTTTCTTTCCTACCATTTTTTAATACTTTATTTATTTTCCTGGTCTTTTGGAAATGGTTATCTTAATTTAAGAAATGGTAATGTGAAGTGCTTTAATTTTAAGCTGATCTGCATCAGGCCGATTATTAAAAAAAAAATAAATAAAAATAATCAAAACCAAACCAAAAATACCAATACCACAAAAACCCAAAACCAAACAAAACCAAAAATTCCTTGTTCGTAAGTATCTCTTTTGCTCTGTAATCAGTGTTTCAAGTTCTGCCTTACAAGGAAGCAGGGGCTAAAAGTGTTCAAGCAATTACCCTGGTAAAATGAATGCTGAGAGAGATTTGATTGCTAGGAAGGCAACTCCCAGGGATGGACACACACAGACTGCAGAGGTATTTGAAAAGAAAGCATGATATATGAGTAAGTGGATGTAAACTGGTTACAGGAAAACCTTCAGGATAAAAATTAATTTCTGGCTGAAAAAGCAGTGAATCTGGAGCATTATAGGAGTTCAGAGAGGATCGTGGTTATTCTTAAAATGGTTCTTCATTAATTTATGAACGTATTACATTTAATGGGTCCCTTAAATGTCCGAGGAGATCCCTTCAAGTGATATGCTTTTAAGACATTCTTCATATAAGGGTTCTCAGACATAGTTAAACTGCTGAAAAAAATATAATTGAGGGCTTTTCATCTATTAATAGGTGTTAGACAACTTATCTTACTATTTAATGCAGTAAGAATTGCCAAATTTCTTTGGTACCTGTTGCAAATCTCCTGGTGTTGCTAGATGTCTGTACATTTAAAAAAGAAAAAAAATTGCTTGCTACAGTTTTTCTGGAAAAAATAAAGTTAGATGCTGGTCTTAAAACTTTTTTCCATTTTTTAATTTTTTTAACATAAGAAAAATTTTACTTATGCTATTGAAAGTAGAATAAAACTGTTTGAAAGTGCAGCCTTCAATGATTTATTTGCATATGTAATAATAATAATAAATTAAAATGAACACCAATGAAACATGGTGTTTTTTGCTTATCACCTAAATGATTTTTGCATCAGACATGCATATTTCACAATAGAAGGTTTGCTTTTGTTGCTTTCAGTTTGGTTTTTGTTCCTGAAATCTGATTTTGTATATCTTATCTGGGATTTGAAATTCAAGATGAATTATAGCCAACTGAGAATTGCTATCAGTAATAAATACAATAATTCACGGGCTTCTGTGCTTCCCGTGTTGGGGAATAATATAACCTTAGATATATGAAAAACCAAATGTTGACTCTTTCCAGTGAAAACTGTCTGTGGTATAATATGAATGTTACATCTGTCTCTGGCCTGTATAGTTTATTTTAAGAAAATCATGTTATGAGAGATGAGTTCTGCTGACAGAACTCAGCACACCCTGCAGCCATGGAACTCCCACTGAAGTTGATGGGAGGCTTATGTGCCAAGAGTACTGTTTCAGGGGTTGTACTGATGGCAGCTTTCAGGGTCTGATTGAAGCTTTCAGAGGGTGTGTAAGTCCCATGTGAGTATGTGTGAATTTCTATTTAGTAAAGAAGAGAAAATAAAGCTCTAACTTTATGTATATTTAAGTAGTGGCCATGTTTATAAAGTAGTGCTGAAAAAGTGCGGTGCTAATTCAATAGAACTAAGAACTAAAGGAATGTTCTGTTGTGCCAGATTCACTTCAAGATAGTATGCGAGATAAAAAGGATATTTTTTCTCTCTGTGGGATTTGTTTTTTCTTGGTTTTTTGGGATGTGTGTGTGGGGGGGGTTTTTTTGGTGGTGGTTGGTGTTTTTTTTTTTTTTTTTTAAAGTAATAAAACTAAAGACATATTTGTAATCTACTGATTTCATATCCTCCCTCTGGGAATGTGAGAGGAAGTTGAGTTTTGCATGATTAATCATTATAATCACTTAGTTGTTGCAGCCCAGGTCATAGCTGTGTTGGGGAGTTTAGCATTCCATATAAAAATTAATCATTTGGTTTTGTGTTTTTGAGAGTTTTGATTTACTTGTTGGCTTTGGTCTGTGCCTTTGTGACGCTAGTCAAAATTGTTCCTTAGATGTTCAGTATTCAGGTCATGCCTGTAGGACTGTAAGTGTACTGTCAGAGTGATCAGATGTTAAATGGATTTGTGCCAGTTCATGGCAGTTCCACACATTGGGTTCATTTAGCAGCTTTTAGAATTTAGTTGAAATAATCCTCCCCGGCACTTTTGCATTACATTAGGATTATGCAGCCTGTGTACATACGGAATCTATGCTTCTGGGTTTGAGAATTCTGTCATAAGTGATGTTTTCTATGCAGTTCTCCTAAACTCATGGTAGACTTACTCTGATTTTACCATTTTCAGAAGTAAATTTACACATGTTTTTGTAATATCACAGTAGCTGGTTTCAGTTCTGATTTGCTTACATGCTGCTAATATTAAAACGTGTTTTGATCTTATTTACACTTTTTCTGTATCATTTGCAAACATTAATATTGATCAAAATATTCCTAGATGTGTTCTAAAACCTCAGGAATCACCTACTTGGTTCTTTGCAGCCCCTAGGCTGATAGCTTTTTTGTTTGTTTGTGTTTTTTCCTAGGTACATGATTAAACTGTTGTCTGCTGTATACAGGAGCAGATCTGGCTGGGGAAACAATAGTTTCCTGTAAAAATGTTGATGAAAATAAATATACTTCTCTATGAATTGTTTATTTTGCATTTTTGGCTATCAGGATCTCACTTAAAAAACAACCAAACAAAAAAACCCAAAAAAAACCCCAACCAACCAGAACCAAACAAAACCAAGAAATACTCCTTTTCAAGAGAACGGTCATTTTGCTGCTAGATGGAGTTCTGATATCTGTTCTTCCATGTTCTTTTTAAACTAGGTAAGGCAACTGTAGCCATTGAGTGGACTGAAAAATTAAGAGACTTTATAATCATGTCAATATTGCAAAAATTATTTTAAAGAAATCTTATTTGGTTTCTTAATTGGGATTAGCAAACATTACTATTGCTTTAATGTACCTTTAATCTGTTTGTGACTGTTTCCCACACCATGAAGCTCACTTAATACAGTCCTGAAAGTTTTCTAGGTAGTATTTTTTACACCCTGATCGATGAAAGTTAGCCCTGGAGAAAAACCTTTTTCTGTTAATAACTACACTGAATCTATTACATGTGACCTACAGGTATTAAAGTAATAGCCTCTCTGCCAATCTATAGAACAACCTATATCTGCAGTGATGTTCTATTTTTACTTATGAAAATAGCATAATGAATTTTTTAAGTACATTTGTGAGTGTTCAGGAAAAAATGTTGTAATGTGGGGGGAGAATAACAAATAGCAAGAAGGAAAGAACACCGTATGTTTATTGAAGGTGCATGTTCTCCTCTAACAGGAAATACTTCTTATTTGTTTGGGTTTTTTAGTTGGGGATGTGTGTGGACAGAGGGTTGCCTGTTTAAAAAGTAGAATTCTGTTTTCATAGTCCAGGTGTGTTTTGAAGCATCACACAAATTTTCACGTGATGTCTCTGAAAGATTTTATTCTTAACACTGGAAGACAAGCTGTACTTAGAATTATCTTCTGCATGACAGGCCTTTTGTGTTTAGCGCCGAGTTGTGTTTTTTGTCATAAGATCAATGCAGACTGAACAAAGGTCAGTTGGACTGTTTCCTGGAGATAGAATGCACGTTAAGAGCCATGTTTGCAGACATCGTGACATGCTGTGTGGTGTCATTTTTCTCTTAACATCTGATTCTGTTCTTTCTACATACTCCTGACTGTTAGGAAACTGTGATCACTTCCCTTGCAAATAGGTTATCATAAGGTTTTTAAAATGTTGGGAAGAGGTAATCTAGGAATTCTCACAAGTGTTCATTAGATTCATAAAAACATAGAATAATAGATCTGCTATTCACATTTCCACTTGAACTGTAGCCACAGTTGCAAATACATGCTCCAAGTTTATTTTGCTTGAATTATCAATTAATTTTAAAAAGTCATATCTTTAAAATTCTGTTACCTGTAGTTTTTCTGAAATTCAATCCTAAAAATAGGTGCACATCTGTGACAAAGGATTACTAAAACAGCAAAACCAAGAATATAAGGTTTTCTAAGCAGGTCAGGGGCGGGGAGAGAGAAGGAAGAATGCACAGTGAAGTAGAAGCTACTTTTCACAGTAAATAGTTTTATACAATACAAACATTTGTATTATCAGTCTGAGTTTAATTGTTCATGGTGTATCTTTGTGTGAGGCTTAATTCCTAACTATGTAAAGAAGTGTGTTTAATTTCTTTTAGTCTTTACATTATAAAAACACTTCTGAGTTCCTGCTGTCTTAAAAGAACTGAAATGAGAGGGGAAACAGTTAACCTTCTCAGACTTGGGGAGTTAATGCTGTGCTTTGCCCTACATCCATTTGGCAGAATTTTTATCTTCTGTAGCAATGTTTCCATTCACTTGCAGTGAGCAATGTAAGTGCATTATTGAAACTGAATTTTTGAGGTATGATGTTGGGTAAATATTTATGTGGTAAGATTTTTTCATTCCAGTGTCTTACATTTGATAATGCAGATGGTCAGTTTACTACCTTGCAATAAAAAGGGCTGATGCAACTGAAAAATGAAGTACATGATTTGCTGGTAATCACAAGGAACAAGTAAAACACATTTCTCGTTATCAGAGTACAGTACCTGTGTTTTTTTTAAAAGTATATGTCCGTTCATTGTCATAGTTAGATATTCATGTAAAGAAATCCGTTATCATAACTTAACACAAAATGGCATCGTTCTCAGCTTGAAGAGAGAAGCTGAAGAAGGCTAAATAAGGATGGAGACTTGGAGACTTTCTGGATTTTACTTTGGAAGTAGTTTTTGCACATCAGAGAACACTGTCATTTTTTGTTTCTTTTTTTCCCCTGTAAGGTTTTCTACTGTGTTTTCTATAATTATCTGTTCAGTATTACTGATGAAGTCTAAAATTGCTTCTCTGTACTTGTCTTTGGAACATGTATGCTGCTCAGTATCAATAGCATACTGAGGAATTGTCAGTGTGATACTAATCCTCACAACAGCCTCACTGTTAGGAAAGAAGGGGTTAATCTAGCAGGTGTGTCCACTTTCTTCTAGGCAGATGCAAACTCTCCATGTGCATGCTCCCAAGTTACCTGAAGACAAACTAGCCCCAAATTAAAACCTGAAACTGCTGTTTCTGTGACAGTGCTTGAAGAAACTGTTGTTACGGTTTATTAACATTACCATAGTGTTGTGGTAATTACATTAGGTTGCATCTGGCCAACTCTGAGTGTTCACCTGCCTGCCAAAGATTGTGCTGATATGTCCACAGCAAGATAAAGGCAGGACCGGGCACAGATCTTCAAGTTAAAGAAAACCTAAACCAGTAAATCTAAATGGCACAGCATCATCTTTGTGGCAGAGTGCCCACTCCTGTCAGGAATAGGAGAACTGGAGGAAGACATCTGATGCCTAGTTAATAGTTTCATTTCCCTTAGGTTGTGGCCATGTTGACATAATGTATATTGTTTCCATACTTAAGGTGTCTCTGCATCATACCTATTCAGATTTCTGCTGCTGATGTCATAGGCACAGCTAGCTTGGTCCACAGCTGTGCATATGTGATCTTAATACAGGAGATGTCACACAGCAGTAAATGTGATTCAGTCTCCCAAGTCTTTAGGGTAGTATCCTAAAAGTTGAACCATCTTTTTGAATGCCTGATGTTACTCTGTACATTCTAGAAAGCCACACTGACCTCTGTGCTAACTTTATTAGGGGCACTTAACGTGGCATATTGTGCTGGGAGTGCCCATGCAGTTTATATTCATGAAGGAAGAATCAAACATTATCCTTCTGAAAGCCAATCTGGTACTAGATTCAAACGGGAATAACTTGAGATGTTGTTAGCTACTAGTACAAAAGGAAATCCCAGCTTTATTAAATCGTAATACTTAGTGTTTCACATTTAAAAGTCATTATTTTGTCTTCAATCAAACTATATATTTGTTCTTCATACAACTAAGATCAGCAATTAAAACTGAGATTGAATCGCAGCTACTTCTAGATACCCATTTAAACAGAAAAGGGAGATGTTAATGTTGCATCTTAGGCAGCAATCCTTACTTAATATGTTGGATTTTGGTTTAGTTCTGTCAGTCCATGAGACAGAAATACCTTAATTTTACTGCTGTGGTTTTGCTAAAATTTGTTTATCTTTTTGCATCAAACCCAGGATGTGAAAATGAAGTATTATTTACAAAATGATAGAAGTCATGCCCCTGTGGATGTTCTTTTCCTTAACTGTACCAAGATTCCCAATTTTATTGATGTGAAATGAGACATAAACTTGATCAAGGTGAATTGTGAATCCAGAATTGAACCAGCTGTCCTGATTTCATTGAAGTGCTTTAACAGTCACCTTGTTTTCATTTTACGTATGGAGTCAGAGCTTACTTGAAAACATGAAGCAGCGTAGACTGATTTCAGTGTTGTTCTTTAGGGTTATGCATTCTGATTTCAGCAGCTGTGTTTTAAATGGACTTGATCTGAGGCTAGAGTGTTTGATGGGTATGATGATTTGGCATTCTTTTAAGATCCTGAAGAGTATTCACAGAAGTCCTTATTTAAATCTGCAGATTAGCAAGTGGAATGCTTGGCTCTTCTTTTTAAGACAACAAGGAAACAAAATAGGTGCTTTTTGGTGGAAAACTAGATTAAGGGGGAGCGGGACTCCAAAACAGAACCCCCCACAAAACAAACCCCAACACAAACCTGAAAACCACTTTACAGATTCTGCAAGATCTGTATTTAAATGTTTATGTACCCCACTCACTACTCAGATACTTCATCAGAGCTTACTTTTTTGTAATTTTGGAATAATAGCTGTCATTGTTTTTCTCTTTGAAGAATGAAAGTGAATAACCAAATAGTTTTCTTTCCATGCCCAGACAGACTGTGTTTCAGTGTTCAAGGCTGGTTGTGAATGCTGGACTGATAACACTTTCAGTAGATGACGGTGGGTGAGAAAGATGCTGTCAGTATTGATAGGCTCAGAATCTGACCAAGCTCTTTTCTTTCTTGCAAATTTCATTTACTAAAATTGCCAGACTGGATATCTGCAGTCTTGGGGTTTTTTATCTATTTTTGGAATTAAGGTGGACCTCCTTTAGTCTTCCTGAGTTTTGTTTCCTTTCAAAGTGACATGATCTTACATGGGTATATTTGTAATATTCCCCAAACACATTGAAATACTAGTACAAAAAAGCTAAACTAATTACTGGTGACGTTAGTTGCAAATACAGAACCAGTAAAATAATGATAGCAATTCTATCATCTGTTAACATTAAAAAAAAAAAAAAAAAGGCAATGTTACTTATGCAAACATTTTGCGTGAGCATTTTACAGGACACCAAATGCTGGTACAAGCTGTGTGGGTTATTTACTCAACACTAAAAATATGGGAGTGCTCTGAAATGCTGATTGGAACACACGTTCCCTGATCCCCTAGCACAAATGAGAGAATGGAGTAATTACAGGGGCAAAATTTATGTTCCCTGCATTGTTTGTACACATAAGAGGTTATCTATTGCTGTAAATTGGATTAGCTGTATAAACAGCAGCATAATTTATTTAAGGTCACATCTCAAAGACTTGGAAAAGAATAGTGGAAGAACAAGAAGGGGATTGTAAAAAGAGATTTACAGAGAATGCAGCTGTACTTGCATGTAGGTAACTTATGTATAACTGAATGTATTTTAATACAGTAGAATTTCTTTGTGTTTTAACCATTGACAATGTAGGGAGCTTGCAACTCCACATTTCACCAGAAGCTTTAAACCTGTGTGTAAGGGCTGTTCAAATTACATATTTAAAACCAATCATATTTCATAAATTCATAAAATCAATCACCACCTCCTTCTGAGTACGTATGAATATTCATACTTCTTCCACAGATGACTTGCTGAAATGATGATGCACTTTCCAAATGGATATATATAGTTGGTACTTTGAAGTCAATAATATAACTTCTATTTAACTTTGCTAGTGCTTGGATTTTGTTCAGTGTCCTCTCACTTAGGTACAGAAAGGAATGCTTTGGGAAGCTTTGCTGCCTGCAGCTATGGTGATAGCATGAGAGGCACAGAACATGATAGTTCTGCAGAGGTCGGTTAGCAGTCTGAGAAGCATTGCTCCTCTTCTGCGTTTCACAGGGCTAAAAAGAAGAACGTGCTGCTTAACTCCATTTGCGTAGGGACTACTCAGATGAACCATAACCTATACTAACCCAAACAAGTTAAATTATGATTAGTATTGGTAGCATTTACCGCCGAATAAAAGGTAATGCAACTTGGTGAGGCATACAAGGACTTTTTTATGCCTTTTGAGAATATTTTTAATTTCTCTGCAGTTGGATCTTCAGTACATAATTTCTAATTTCTCTGGTCTTTAATTAGCATCTTCTCTAATGGGGCTCTCTCATTTTTTGAGAAAAAACGAACGCTGTAAATGCTTTAAAGTTTGTCATTTAGATACTTCTTGAAAATGTTAGTACTTTTAACAAAAAGGATACTTTCAAATGAAAATGGTTTTTTCTCATGTTTAAATAAGCTGCTTGACAAGAACAGTTATTTTATTAGAAATTACAGTTTGTTGCCTGTAATATGTACCTTGATTTTCTAATCTTCATTGTTGATTTTACAGACCAAATCTGTCATTTCAGTAAACAAGATGTGTTATTTTATCTCCAGTCTTTAATGTAGCCTTCTAAAAGAGGGATCTTTTTGAGTGCAAAGTTCGTTGTCATGTTACTGGTGTGTCTTTCTGACCAGAATGCAAAGTAGCTTTAATCCATACGTTCTTTTTTTCCCTGTACTGGGATAGCTGCCAAATCTATGTCAGCGATTAACTTCTGAATGTGTCAGCTGTAACAAATACAGTTCATTGTTTCTTGACTAGTTAACAGCTAGTTTAAAAGGCAGGAACAGCTCAAATGAAAGGGAAGTACTGTACATTTTGTATCTAAAATATTCAGGCTTTTAAAACTACTGAGAGAATGAAAAAAAAAAATCAATTCTAGGAAGGATTTTTAAGTAGACAAAAATACTTAGCTGATTCTTAAAATCAAAACATGCCAGATCACAGGATAATGAACTTACGCGATGAAATTATGGTTACAGGTACTTTTTAATAAAGGGTTATAAAATTCAATATTTAAGCTCTGTTTCTCATGTCAAAAGCAGAACAACTGCTTCCTTCTCTTCCCTCAAAAAACTCCTGCCCTCCCCCAACCAAACTCCCAAAGCCCCAACCCTACAAGAAATCTCTCTTGAGGTCTTTAGAATAATATGAGATACTTGTTAGAAAAAGAATATTGCAAAAAAGAAAAATGCTGTAACTTATTCAGAGAACCTGAGAGTATGAAAACTATCATGTAGAGCAAAGTACGAAATCACAGTTTAGAGGAATGAGTTAATGATTCTTTTCCTCCTCAGATACACGTTTTCAAATTTCTTATTTTTTTTTTTGGTCACAAACTGCACCAAATTAGAACAATCTAATATTCATGGTTTGCCTATCTATTTGGCAAACTTTTCTCTGCAAGTGAAATGTGAACTGTTTCCTATGAACATTTCAAAACCACAGTGTACTTAATTAGTTCTTTATGCTTCGTGTAGACCTTTATTCCCCCCTCAATTTTAGATGAGCTAACCCATCAGAAAAAGTTTTGAAATTCAAACTGAAGTTTTAGTATATGTAAGACTTTTTTTTCCTCTAACTATTAATTTAAAAGGTGTATTTTTGTGTGTTATATCTTGAGCATAACATGAAAATAATGGCAGTAATTGAAGAAAAAAGGGGCTGTTTTAATAGATGTCATATTTGATATCTTGCATAAGAGATTCAGTTGTTTTTTCACAGTGGTGACAGGTGCTAAAACTCTCCAGAGATGCAGAATTATTTTTGTTGACTGGCTCATTTGAGCCCTGTTATTTTCAAGTTGCAGTAAGTGAAAGGATTGGGTGTCCTATTAGGCAGAGCAAAGAGAGAAGCCATGCAACGAAATGTCAGCATCTCACGAGGAGGAAATTTATATTGTTATATATAAAAACAAACCCCTCAAAAAAAACCGCACAAAAAAAACCCCAAAAAACAAACCCTCTGGAAGACACAAATTTGGATCATACAGAATGTGTGCTTTGAGATAGAATAGGAACTTCAGTGACTGACAGTGAGCTATACTGCTGGATGAAATTTTAAATTCAAGGAAACTTGTGGGGGGAAAAAAATCTGTTTGCTTAGCTTTTGTTTTAAAAGTTATGTATTTTACGGAAGTGAAGGGAGGAGATGATCTTTGCATAGTTAGAAATCATAGACTTTCTGTATAGATTTGTGGAATAAAATGTTACCTTTCAACTTACTGATAGTGGTGTAGCCTATGCAGAAAGTAAGTATTTGCACCTAATTGTACAGACTGTGAATCTACAGTCCTAGTCGTTCAGCACTTACTCTTCCTGCTCTGTGCTGCCCCCATCCTCATTCCCTTATTTCCCTTTTACACATTTTTTTCATTTAAAAAGAGACCTCAGACAGTGGTTTCCCCTATACATGAGTCAGAATATATTTGTAATGAGTAGTTTTCTGTATCTATAGAATAGTGGTTGTGAGTCAGGATTGGGATTTGTTCGTCTACCCTCTGCTTACTCAGCGTGCATGTAGAAGACAGGAATGGCACTCTTCCACATCCCCACTCCCTTTCATGTTATTGGGGAAGATCTGTGAACCTTAGTAGGCAAACCAATTTGAGATGCATAAATCAAGGAATCTATTAATTCCTATGTGATATGCATGCCATCTTTGACTTGTTATATACTTACAGCCCAGTTCTTTCTGTAGTCTCAATCATCTTCATCATTTCCTACTGCTACTTTTTGTAGTTCTTTTTGAGCATGCTGGTGACTGTGAAACACATTCTGAGGTATCCCATGCATTCTTTAATCCCAGATCTTTGAAATCAGTTATTTCAATGCCAAGATCTTGTAAAGAGGGGAAGGAGGTATTAAAAAGGGCAAAGAGAAACTGAATGGTGAGGATAATGATATGAAGATTTCTGCATTGAAAGTGGAAACGAAAATGAATGAGCAGATAATCTCCATTCCATGTTCTTGAGTGAAACTGAAGATTTAGTGGCAAATGCTTGTACCATTGTTTAAAATGTGGAAGAAAGATCTCTGGCCATTAGAGGTTTGTTGCTCTAACACAAATGGTGTGCAAAGCTATATATATATATATATGTACATAAATATATACACATCTCATATGAGATAGATATATAAACAATTTTATTTCTGTAGTTATGCCATTGTCCCAGATTCCAATGAAATCTGTTTTTCTAATATTATATACAAGTCTGGCAATCATTTTTCAAGAGTGCTTGGTGCAAGATGAGAAGGAAGGCATTAGGGCATGAGAGCAAATGGGCTTGTTGAAATTAAAGTGAAGAGAGGATATGTTTGGAGTCTCAAATTCCAGAGTGGTAAGTGGAAGGAGGGAGAATTATTCTTTCTTTAAGTTAAAGTATGCTTGATGTAGGAAGAAATGGGCCTGAACAATTTTGGTCTGAAAATGTAAAGATTACTTCCATCCATAAAGAGCAAAGAAGATATGGAACAGCCTTCAAAATAATGGTTGTATATATCCAAGTGATTTTTAAGAAGGTTATAAAGGGGATTTGAGGGGGATGTTGTAATGCTGTACCACTGAAGGACTCTAGAATTTTCACCTGAATGTGCTGTTCTCCTGCATTCTTGATTTGAGTTATTTTTGGAGTTAAACTCTGAAATTACTCCTTTAAGTTTGTATTTAGTAAATTAAAAGTACATTTAAATTAAGAATTTAATTATGTAGTAACAGTTAATAAAATAATCCATACTAAATAATAGCAGTTTGTTCAGGAAGTTGTTTCTAGAACTTTCAGATATATAAAATCTGTGCAGTGATTTACCTTGCAATGAGAATGAACTCTTTTTCACTCATGTCATGTTCTTGTTATAAGTTAGTGATGATGAATTAAGTCTGAAATCTGAGATTAAAACAAGGTAGCATTTCAGTAATACCTTGAAGATTTGCATGTAGAGTCTACTCTTATGCACGGAAAGAAATGCTTTCTAAATGTTTGGACTTCACAAAATAAGTAGCAGTTCTTAAGCGGTGGAAATAATAGAAATGGTGTTCATTTAGAAATACAAATTTTCATGGAACTGACAAAAACCATTCTGGGGATGTTTAAAGAATCTGGTATTTAGAGAAGTCATAGCCAAATAAACTTCACCAAGCTGTCACTGAAAACATGAAATCAAATGATCAGTATTTGTATTCTTTGCAGAGATGATCTGAGAAAGTGACTAATCTTGAAGACACAGAATTTTAGTCATTACTTTTGTGTATGTTTTTAAGCAGTTAGTGATATGGTGCTGTAGAATCACTGTGCTATCTGTAAAAAGAAATATTCAGAATTGCCCATTCTATTCATTAGTCATAAAACAATTATTAAATATAAAATAACTTGAATCTGGCAAATTATTACAGGTGGAAGAAACGGGGAAAAAATAGAAGACCTTTTTTCTTTAGCCTTGTTGCTGATATGTTTCCTTTCTTGTTTCTCAACCGCCTTTGCCTTTTCCTCCTTGTCCTCATTACTTACATCCAGAAAGAAATGCTTCCTCCTCCTTCCTGTTGTTTGAAGCAGCGGAGGTGCATATGAGTGGGTTGCATTGCTAATGTAGATCATGAAAAGGGTAGGGTGGCTCTACTACATCGTTCAAATGTCGTAATTGCTTATGGTTTGGGTTTTGGATTTGATTTTTTTTTTTCCCTAAAAATATTTGTATTTCCCTCAAAATGCATATTGCGTTGTGAAGATATGTAGTGGCAGTGGTGTGACAGACATTGAGGAAAATAGTTTGCTGTTCCCATGTAACAGCCGTAATCTGTCTTTGTGAAGAGAGTAGCCATGATTGTCTTTGACAATTGGGGTTTTTTTACTACTGTCACTGGAGATGCACACTTATCTGGTTCCCATGTTAGGGAAGATATGTTAGGGCAGTACCAGTTCTGTTTAACCAGTCTCATGATTCAGATTACTTTGTGTTTTTGTTAGCTGTCATTCACATGCCCACACCCTCCTTCAGATGGAATAGTATGATGCTGCAGGATTGCTTCTGAACTGGTTCTCTAGCTTGGTGACTGCTCCTGAGCCTTTATAATGAATTTCTGTATGTTCTGAATTTCTAAGATCAAATCGAGATTTTTCAGAGTATTTTTTTTTTTTTAATCCAGTATTGGCCTCTGAATATGTTAATATTGGCAGTAGGTACGAAGTGTATGGCCAGAGTCAAGCAGTGTCATTCACGTTCTGTTTTCATTGATTGTTTCATTTGCAATAATTTTCGATTGTGAAATTTTTCCCACTGTCCCTATACATAAATAGGTAGCTTCTTGTTAAATTATCTCCACCTGGTGGCAGTATCTCATAGCTAGCAACAGAGAAACAAGCACAACTGGAGCACTTTTTCTCTTTAGTTTTCAGAAACATATCATCAAAGCTAGTTTAATCAGATGAGTCATTTACTGCTTAAAAGAACCTTGTAGATATGCATTAAGTATTTTATAGCTGAACTGTGATGTCTTATATGTAATTTCATATAAGTCCTATGCAGATCTTTAACTGATAAGTATCCCATGGATAAGTGCCTTCAAAACGCAAGTCAGTTGGCAAAAGCTCTGTTAGCATAACTCTAATAATGCCTGCATTACTTCACTTGAAAAGAACAATGCAGGTATTAGGTGGGTAAAGTCAAGATTCAGAAGTTTTGTGTATATTCCTGCAGTTAGATTAGGTTGTGCAAAGCTTGTGTAATCTGTTTTCTTCAAGCGTATTTTTGTTGTCTGTTGCAAAGAAATGCTCTTTGCTGAAGTGCTGAATTGCCAGTTTTCTTCAGTGAAGAAAGGAAACATTTTCAGAATAAGCACAGTATCAACCTGTCTTAGAATCATAGAATAGTTAGGGTTGGAAAGGACCTTAAGATCATCTCGTTCCAACCCCCCTGCCATGAGCAGGGACACCTCGCCCTAAACCATGTTGCCCAAGGCTCTGTCCGACCTGGCCTTGAACACTGCCAGGGCTGGAGCATTCACAGCTTCCTTGGGCAACCCATTCCAGTGCCTCACCACCCTCACTGTAAAGAACTTCTGCCTTATATCTA
>NW_009929663.1:0-6656 GCF_000696875.1 Nestor notabilis | reverse complement strand
CAGGCTGAACAGCCTCAACTTTCTCAGCCTGTCTTCAAACGGGAGGTGCTCCAGTCCTCTTATCATCCTCGTGGCCCTCCTCTGGACTTGCTCCAGCAGCTCCATGTCCTTTTTGTGTTGAGGACACCAGAACTGGACACGATACTCCAAGTGAGGTCTCACAAGAGCAGAGCAGAGGGGCGGGATCACTCCTTTGACCTGCTGGTCACACTCCTTTTGAGGCAGCCCAGGATACGGTTGGCTTTCTGGGCTGCGAGCACACACTGTCGACTCATGTCAAGCTTCTCATCAGCCAACAGCCCAAGTCCTTCTCTGCAGGGCTGCTCTGAATCTCTTCTCCACCCAGCCTGGAGCTGTGCCTGGGGTTGTGCTGACCCAGGTGTAGGACCTTGCACTTGGCTTGGTTAAACTTCATGAGGTTGGCATCAGCCCACCTCACAAGCGTGTCCAGGTCCCTCTGGATGGCATCCCTTCCCTCCAGCATATCAACCAAGCCACACAGCTTGGTGTCGTTGGCAAACTTGCTGAGGGAGCATTCAATCCCACTGTCCATGTCACCGACAAAGATATTGAACAACACAGGTCCCAACACTGATCCCTGAGGGACACCACTCGTTACTGGTCTCCAACTGGACACTGAGCCATTTACCGCAGCTCTTTGTGTGCGGCCATTCGGCCCGTTCTTTATCCACTGAGTGGTCCATCCATCAAATTGATGTCTCTCCAATTTAGAGACAAGGAGGTCATGTGGGACAGTGTTGAACGTTTTGCACAAGTCCAGGTAGAAGATGTCAACTGCTCTGCCACTGTCAAAAATATCAGAATATGTTTTTTAAATATCTTATCAAACTATGTTTTTAAGAACTTACCTGTAAGACCTTTCATATCACAGGCGTCAGAACAAGTTTTACATTTGAAGTTATATAAGCAATTCCATGTTATGTAAGTCAGGAAATACCAAAATCAGTTACTATAGCCTGAAACTACAGTGGTCATGAAAATTTTTTTTTTGTTGATTTTCCTCCCTACCTCCAAAAACTAAGTCATAATGTCAAAATATTTTTTGATCAGAGCTAGTTAGCAGCTGAGAACTTGTAGTAAATCATGTTTTGCTGATTAAAAAGCTTTGCAATTTGTTAGTTTATATGTAGTATTATTTGTCATCTGTTATATTTGTAAATATTAACTCAAATACGACCTTTATTTATTTTTTTTAACTAGACCTCTCCTTCCCTTTGCAAAGGAAAAGTTAACCTTTTGATGGTTGAGTTTACGTGGTAGCCGATATTACTTCGTTGAACAGTCTTTATGCAGTGTAGTTATTTTGATACAGTTATTTACCAAGTATACTAATGTGATGAGTTCTTTATTGATGTAAATGCAATTGTAAAGAACTTAGAGCTTGAGAACCTCATATAGGAAAGGTAAAAAGTTTTTTTTGGTTTTGTTTTTTTATTTTTGGTTGGTTGGTTGGTTTTGTTTGTGTTGTGTTTTGGTTTTTTTTTGGTTTTTTTTTTTTTGTTTTTTTAAAGGAGAGAGACAGGGGAAGCAAAGAAGGATAGGCTGGCTGTGATTTCAAAGGAAGCTTGTATCTTTGTGTCCATGCTCTGTTCTCAGACCTTTACTTGATGCGTGCGTGTTGGAGTTTTTTTTGTGTGTACAACATACTGCTTCAGTCATCATTCTGGGTGAGAACTAAAGAATTCACCTTTGCTGAAGTCATCTTAGTCTTAATAGGCCACAGAAGTTGTGGTCTATAAGCACTAACCAGAAAGAGCAAAGTAGTTAATTACCCACTAAAAGCATTATTTGTGTGTGCTGAGACTTCAAATGTTTGACTGCACTCACCTTATTTTTCTGTAGTGTGAGATGCATGAAATATGAATTCAGGGAAGAAAGGGGAGAGGCAAAGAATCCCAACCAACCAAATAATATTTGCATGTCAGAACAACCAATCTCTTACAAGTGATAAATAAGGGAATCCTGTTTTGATTTGTCATGCTGCATTCATTTAATACCATTGGAAAAGTTTCTGTTAGGGTCTCTTGCCTCTGCATATAAGCTTTTGTGTGGAAAAATGCTTCAGTTTTTCGTTGATCCGTCAAGAAGTTTCTAGACTGGTACTTCTGATTTTATCAAGAAGTTATTATTATTTATGAGCTAGAAAAGTGAAATTCATAAAAAAAATGCTAATTATCTGCTTGCTTTCTTGGTTTATATAGTACTATATTTCAGCCTGGAGCAGTTTAACTGACCAGCTCTACCTGACTATATTAGGTAGTATCAGCTATAAGGTAAATAATGTGATAAAGCTATCCTCATTAATGAAAGTGGAATTTAAGTAATGAATTTTGTGCCTTATTGGTCCCAGATTTTTTTGTTATAGAAAGCTATCACTACTTCTAGCTTTTCTTAATCTTAAAAAGCAATAAAATAAGAAACATTGAAGATTTGTTGTAAGGCTTGGTTTACATAGCAGAACTCTTCAGCTGGAAATTTAGCGCCCAGGTTGGATACTATGATGTCCTTATACTGCTTCAGAAATTCAGATCACCAGATCCTACACATCTGAAAGTTCTAGAAACAATTTCCTGAACAAATATGCCATTATTTATATTATTAAATTATTAGCTGTTAATTAAATCCTGGTATTTACTATTTCCTTAGAGAAGAATCTTTATAAATACATGTAATGCTTTTTAGAATAATCATGGTTATGCAGCGCCATTTTCATATATATACTTCTTTTTTTGTGCCTTTCTTTGGCTTCTAAGTTGAGATAGGACAATGAAGTAAAATTCTACATTACTGCTTATTTACTAAAGGAGTGAAACCAAGACTGCTAGTTTATTGCTGATGTTACCAGAATGTTTTCGTTTGGGAGAGGCCGAATCCATACTATGTCAGGAAGACAGATGAACACTTAAACACTCAATTGCTCTTCTGGTGCTTCTCAATCTTGGAGTTCATCCAAGTGTATTTCATGGTGTGTCTCAATATCATGCCTGGCACTTCGGTGCTTGGGGTCGAAAATGTAATAGCATTGTTATTACAGGGAGTAATGTGAAACACTATTGTTTACACACACACCCCCCTTTTGGTGAGGAAATCATTAGGAATATATGCAGTGTTGAAATTAAGTAGCTAGCTACACTATTTAGAGAAGTATTTGTGTACTTTTAATAAAACTGAAATTTCAACTAAGTTACTATGCATTCCTGGAAAACCGTTACTAAGCTTTTGTTTTATAAAAAGTCAGTGACAGGTGCAGCTTCTCAATTTAAATGGGTATTTTTGGGATTACCCTGAATACCTAGCTAGAATTCGTGTTTGTGTTCTAAATTCATTCAGAAATCATACTTCTATTGCTTACATACCATAATGCTGCCATTTGTGACTTTGTTCCCCCTTTTTCTTCTGTGTACCAATTATAGCCATATTTGTGGCGTAGTGAAACTAACAATAGTTTAAAGCTGCTGCTCAGTCTGCATTGTTTTATCACTCAATAGCCTATACTAAAGTTCTGTGTGGTCTTGTGGTTTTGAGGTTTCTTGTCAATGACCACAGAAATCAGAATTCATATTGTGCCCACCTGGGTGAGTGGCAAGGTACATACAGCAACCGAGTTCTTCTAGACTGTAGTGGTTTGAAGGTTTTCGAAATGAAATAATTTGTCTTTGGGTTCTTTAATTGATTCCAGCAAGCATTAGTTAATGTAAGTGTTATACCAAGATCATCTGAAGGTTCTGGTGTGCGTATTGTCATGGGCAGAGAGACCTCCTTTGATGTGAACCATCATATGATCATACCTACATCCAGTAAGTAAAGTATGCTCATTTATACATCTGTGATCGCATTAATATAGTCATACTGTTGTTCCAGTTGGGGTTAAAAACCCTAAATTGCTGAGTTCCAGCTGTCTTTCTGAAAAGAAAGAAGGAATCTTACGAATACCAGGAAGTCATTAAACTTGCAGTCTGCATGTATGATCGGTTTGGGGATTAAAAAAACCTGTGTTCCCATCTTTAGCTTCAAAATGAGCATTAGTCAATTCAATATTATAACGAGACCTTTCTTTAAGGTACTCAAAAGGTTTTAACCTTCTGTCAGTCACAATAGTGGTAAAACAGGACAGGTCTAAGGAAGAAGTGTGGTAGACTTTTATGTCCCTGGATAGTTGTTACAAAATATACCTGAAAGACATTCTGAGATTCAGCACAGAAACTAAGTTTGCCTTGTATGACAAATATGAGGATTGATTGTACAGAAGGCAAAGAAATTTGAGCAACTCTGAAAATTTTCATGTCCCATTTCCGTGCCATGATGAAGGCTTAAGCCTCCATCCTTAGTTCACACTGGCCCCTGAACCTCATGCATTACAACACTGAACAATCATATGGGGAATGTGTGGCTCTTCTCATTCGAGAAGAATGCCTGTTGCTTTGGCATTCTTCTTGAATAAGCCAGATAGGCTCAGTCTTGCAATTTATGCAGGTGATAAGGTTATCCTGGTCACCAGGGAACAACTGGTCCCAGTTCTTTGATGTAGTGCATTTCAGTTGTTCTGGTAGGCTTTGTTTGCTCAACTGTTAGGCATTATAGCAGTGTGAATAATTATATATCCATTACCTCAAAGGAAAACTTAACGTAGTTTGGTGAAGCAGATTATATTGACTGAACACTAGATAAATCTAATCCTTGCAGGTGTAAAATGGGCGGAATTGGCAGGGGAGAAGCAGTGGAGTTTACGTTTAAGTCTCTGCCTGTAATGAATTTAGCCCAAGTATTAAATAATCTTTCTTTCAAATGGGACAACTGACAAAAACTTTGCGAATAAACGTATTTTTGAGACCATTTGTATTTTGTTCTTGGAGGTCAAGTGTTTGCTTGTTTTGGGTGTTTGGTTTTTTTTTTTGTTTTTAATTAGAAATATATTCTTAAGATCCTGTAGTATACCATTGATTTTTATCACAAACTGCAGTAATAATATATTTTTAAAATGTTCAATTCCAACATAGGCTTGGGTGCAGAATTGTGCTTTGGCACATCTGTCCCCAAAGCAGAAGATAATTCTGCCCTTCAGTCCTTAGTTCTGTCCTTCACTTCTTTAAATGTCACCTGCTGTAAAAATTAGAGAAATGCTAACATTAACCACAAAAAGTGTTGTTTAACACTTGAAATTTTGCTAAGGGCAAAAAGAAAAGACCCTACGTATGGAGTCAATTTATTCTTACTCTAATAATGTTTACCAGTTTAGCCAAAATGGAACAAACATTTGTTGTTATTAAGGTCAGCAACTTCCAAAGCCCTTAATACCAGTGAAAAGAAAGGCTTAGCCATCATCCCAAGGTCTTTGCCAACAAGGTATGATGTTTGTCTTAGTGTGGTCTTCCTCAGTCTTGGGTCAACTTGGAGTATTATATTTAGTGCTTACTCTAAAACAGCTGCTAATTTACTTTATAATTGTGGTTGTGTGTGTTTTGGTGGGTTTTTTTTTTGTTTGTTTGTTTTTTAATATATTTTCTGTATTATCCCCACAGACATTAGCAGCATCCCTACTTGTTATGAAGTTCAACTAAAGCTAAAATTTATGTAGAAGAAAGTCATCTGACCACCAGATGACTACTGTTGCATTTAAAATAAACTAAAATCAGCTCAGGCCAAAACAAGTCCAGAGAAATCCATTACCAGAGAAGTAATACAAAAAAACATGTTTACTTTATATTTATTTTAAAGAGGAACAATTCATGTATCTAGTTCTTTGTGCTAAACTTCTGCTATATGTCTTCTTTTTATTGACCTGTACCCTCATTCTTAAGGTTTTTCTATGGATTTCTTGAATGGTTCCAAGACAGCATGAAAAATTACCTGTTTCAGTGAAAGATTAAGATTTAGTTAACGTTTACTGGGACATCTTTTCTTCCAGGTAAGTTTATAATTACAAGTGGAAAAAGTGAAACACATTCACCTTCCCCGAAAACTGAACTTCTAAAAGGCAAGAGCAAAATGGCAGATAATTTTGAATTTCCCTGCTTCTTAATTCTTTGTAAAAAGCTACTTTGCCAGGCAGGAATTGTTAGGCAAATCTGCATGACAAAAAGCATTTTCGCTATTGGAACTTTTCGTGAAATTAAAGAGGTGAATTCTGACTCATATAGCAAATGCACTCATCATATGGTATTAGATAACTTTTCAACAATGAATGGCAACTACAGTTAATGTTTTCAACCATGTGTAAATTTTGCAACAATGGAACAGTAAAAAGTAGCAAGTTCTAAGTGTGTGGTTTTTTAACATATGTTTAAATTACCTTGATAATTCATGCGGCAGGAGGGCCAGGAGACCTCCATGGATGGATAAGAAACTGCTGAGGAAACTTAGAGGGGAAAAAAGAAGCTTATAGAAGGTGGAAGCGAGGACAGGCAACCTGGGAAGATTACAGGAACGTTGTCCGGGAAGCCAGGGACCAGGTTAGGAAAGCTAAGGCCCAGTTAGAATTAAATCTGGCAAGGGACATTAAAAATAACAGGAAAGGCTTCTATAGGTACGTAGCAAATAAGAGACAGACTAGGGACAACGTGGGCCCTCTCCGGACAGCGGCAGATCAGTTGACATAATCTACCTAGACTTGTGCAAAGCTTTTGGCACTGTCCCAC